>NC_132953.1:0-51000 GCF_034638445.1 Ciconia boyciana
AATTGTTTTTAATCCCTGCATTTAAACGTAGCCATTATATAGGGACTCATTTTTATTTCTCTTTACTTAAAAATCTAAAGCTTCGATTTCTGTTTTTCAGTTACTATTTAGTAATTTTTTTAATGACTGTTTCTAAGCAGGAGTCATCATGGCCTCTGAACCTACTCAAAGGTATGTTATAATTTAAGAATTAAAGATTCCCGATTCCTTTTCCAATTCTGTTTCCATTTTAAATTCTAAAAGTCCCATTATTTTGTTTCCAGTTGGGAGTCATTAATGCCAGCAATTTATTGAATGACGTCTGTGTTCAAACTTAGCTATTAATGACTCACAATTGACCCCTCAGGCAGCCAATCAGAGAGAGCATTACCTCAGGGAAGGGCAGGCAACACACTTGAGCAGAGTGACAGCCTAGGGAACCAATCCGAGGCAGAATCACCTCAGGTGCAGGGCGGGTGCCACTCCTGGGCAGCCTGACCACCTAGAAGGCCAATCCAAGGCAGCATCACCTCAGGGCTGGAGACTGACAGCCCTCACGACCTATGCCAGTGAAGACTGGTGTGAGAAGAAGGCAGGCTCTGCTCGTGGCCAGGCTGAACTTCGACATGGCGCACATGGGGCCTGCCCCAAGGCCAAGCAGTCTGTGGCCCAGGCCCGGGGCCCCTGTTCCCCCCTTCCACCCATACCCCCTGTCCACCTCCTCCCTGCTGGGCACCTCCTGTTTGGAACCACCTGCTTCCATAGGAGCCACCACCTCACGGAGAGTCAGTATCCCGTGGCCGTTCCACTAGATGGCAGCCATGGGCCACTAGGCTTCTTGCCACCATCACTGCTGGCATCTGACTGATGATGACGAGGATGTGATGGTGAAGCCATCAGGGTGGCAATGGGATGGACAAGAATGGGTGGGGGGTGGTGCTTGCCATGGGGCTGCCCTCCATTACCTCACCCACATCCCCTCCCTGCAGCCCAAGCAACTCTGCAGCAGCCTGAAGGGTGGCAAGGAAGGGGAGGATGTGGCCGCCATCCAGTGTCTGCCCCCTGAGATGGTGAGTTGAGTAGTTGGGGCTGGGGTCTCCCCCTCAAAGCAGGGGGGGTCCCAGGGTTGATGCTCTCCCCCTCTATCCACAGCTACTGCACATCATCTCCTTCTGATGCTGCACAACCTGCTGAGACTGGGCCACACCTGCTGCTACCTCCACGAGGTGTGCGACAGCAAGGCCACCTGGCGCTACCTCTGCATCCCTCTGCCCCGCGCTGCCACCAGCACCTGGTCCTGCAAGAGGGCCGCCATCCTCAACTGTTAGTTCGCCATTGTCAAGGGAGGAGGGGGTGGTGGCACTTTGTCCCCCAGCCGATGACAATGTCCCTGCTTCACCCCCTCCAGACACCAAGGGGTCCTCCAGAGCCTCAGCCGCCACCAGCAGTGAGCGCTGATGGCCTCCATCCTGTCTCCCTGCCTCTCACGGCTACCACAAGCTACCACAGCATCTCTTCCTCCTGGATTATGGTGGGACCCTCTTCCTCCATGACTCTGGACACCGTGCCTGCCACTGCCAGGCCCCCTCCCACAGCTTCAAGGATGTACACCAACACCTCACAATCCCCCCTTTCCCCCATGCCAAAGCCATGCCAGATGACCATCCCCTCCTCTGGGAGTCAGGGTGCCCGGTGCCTGTCTGCATGGGGAGGTCTGTCGCTGTCTCCTTCCCCTCCCCAGCTCTTGGGTCACTCCCAGGGCTGCTCTGCCTGGGCTCCGTTCCAGCTGACCATCGCATCCAGCTGCCCATCGCACCAGGCAGTTTGGATCTCCCCCCACCTCCCCGGGGCTAGTGGGCAGGAGACAACCCCATGCCAGCCCAAGGGCCTCAATTGCCTCACAGGTGGCCCCAGCCCTCACCTCAGCTGGGCTGCGGCTGGAGCAGAGATTGCAACTCCTGAGACCAATATGGCTGCCTAGAAGCTGAGTGTGGGGAAATGACAACTCCCAGCATGCCCCGGGAACTATCATGGCTGCCTGGCAGCCCCAGGACTACAGGTTTTGGCATGCTGTGGGGCACTCCTTGCTTGCTCTCTGACTCTGCATCTCCTCCAGCCCGGCCCGGCCCGCCCACAAGACCCATGGCCGCCTCCCCAGGGCTGCCCAGGCACAGGCCCCAGTGGAGCAGGGAGGAGGAGAGAAGGACAGAGCAGCAGAGAGAGGTAGGGCAGGGCAGTGGGGTGGCAGGAGCAGGACGGGAGATGGACAGAGGGACGGGGAGAACAGGGGGGAGCTGGGCAGGGAATGGAGAAAGCAAAATACTGGTGAGGAGCAGGCACAGGGATAGAGGGAGAAAGAGATGGAGGGGAAGGGGGCAGGGGGATGCAGGAAGAAAAATACTGATAAGCAGAAGGATGGAGGGACAGAGAGAGAAGAAAGGCAGGAAGGAGGAAGGAGGGACAGACCAACACAGACAGGGCAAGTGAGCAGGACAGGGGGGCAGAGAGACAAGAAAAGGCACCAGCAGAGCGGAGTGACAGAGCAATGGGACAGGGAGCAGGACAGAAGGATAGAGTGGAAAGGCTGAGAAGGAAAAGGAAGGAGAGAGGGAAAGGGAGAGGCAGGGACAGACAGCAGGACACAGAGCAAGAGAAGGACAGGACACAATCCAGAGAGACTGAGAAACAGAGGGATGTGGATTGGGATGATCAGCTTTCACAGACCCACCAATGCTGGAGCTCTGTGCTTGCCTAGCCTCCTAATGGTATCACCGTTCTCTCTACCTCTCGCCAGAGCCCAGCTCCAAAATTGAAAATGTCCAGCAATTGCTCCCACATAGAACATGCCAGGACTGAAAGCTATTGCTAGTCCTGACCTTCCCATGGCAGTGCTTTCACAGCCCCACAGACTCTGGGGCTCTGCACTTGCCTAGCCTCGTAATGGTCCCAACACTCTCTCTAGATCTTGCCAGACCCAGTTCCAAAATTGAAAACGTCCAGCGACTGCTCCCACACAGAACATGCCAGGACTGAAAGCTGTTCCTGGTCCTCACCTTCCCTTTGCAGCCCTTTCACAGCCCAGTAAATACTGGGGCTCTGCACTTGCCTAACCTCCTAGCGGTCCCAACGCTGTCTCACCCTCACCAGAGCCCAGCTCCGAAACTGGAAACGTCCAGCGACATCTCCCACATGGAAGATGCCAGGACTGAAAGCTGTTGCTGGACCTCACATTCCCTTGGCTGCCCTTTCACAGACCCACCAACACTGGGGCTGTACAGTTGCCTAGCTTCCTAACGGTCCTAAAACTCTCTCTCACTGTCGCCAGGGCCCAGCTCCAAAATTGAAATCATCCAGAAACACCTCCCA
Source organism: Ciconia boyciana (assembly GCF_034638445.1). NCBI lineage: Eukaryota > Metazoa > Chordata > Aves > Ciconiiformes > Ciconiidae > Ciconia > Ciconia boyciana. The sequence goes on from NC_132953.1 coordinate 3,346, forward strand.
CACGGAAGGTGCCAGGACTGAAAGCTGTTGCTGGCCCTCACCTTCCCATGGCAGGGCTTTCACAGCCCTACACACAATGGGTCTCTGTGCTTCCCTAACCTCCTAATGGTCCCAACACTGTCTCTCTCCCTCACCAGAGCCCAGCTCTGAAATTGAAAATGTCCAGCAATTGCTCTACACTGAACATGCCAGGATTGAAAGATGTTGCTGGCCCTCACCTTCCCCTGGCAGCAAATTCACAACCCCACCAATACTGGGGCTCTGCCTAGCTGGAGGTTTACAATTTTGAAGCTTGGCTCGATAGAGTGATAGACAATGTTGGGGCTACGCAAGCACAGAGCCTGTGCGCTCACAAGAGTGAGAGAGTGAGGGGACTGTTAGGTGGCTCGGCAAGTGCAGAGCCCCAGAGTTTGTGGGGCTGTGAAAGGGCTGCCAAGGGAAGGTGAGGGCCAGCAACAGCTTTCAGTCCTGACACCTTTCGTGTGGGAGCAATTACTGGATGTTTTCAATTTCAGAGCTTGGCTGTGGTGAGAGTGAGAGAGAGTGAGGGGACTGTTAGGTGGCTAGGGAAGCGCAGAGCCCCAGTATTGTTGGGGCTGTAAATGGGGGCCCAAGGGAAGGTGAGGACCAGCAACAGCTTTCAATCCTGGCATGTTTGGTGGGAGCAGTCCCTGGCCATTTTCAATTTTGGAATTTTTTTCTGCATAGGTAACTGTACATTAATTTAATCTTTTGTGTATATGCAGGGCCTTGATAATGTTACTGCATAGGTACCAAGTATATGTGTGTCTGATTATCTGCATATTTGTGACTGATCTTTCTTGTTTCTTTTATACAGGAAAATCTTGATATGTACTCCCAAGGAAGGAAAGAAAGACATTCAAACAACTGATGAGGAAAGAGCTGGTGATCAAGATGGGAGTGTAGGTTAGTTTTAGTTTTTAATTTTCTTGTCTGTGTTCCAGCCCAATCTTTGTCCTAAAGAATTGAAACGAGCTGAACTACTGGGTATTTCTCATCCCTACACAATTCTGTATTGCTATGGACTTTACCAGCCATGGTCATGGAGTCTGGGCCTGAACTGTGGTGACCTCAGAAGAGATATTCAGAAAAAAATTGTGTGCTTTTCCAAAATACTTATGAGACAGAAGGCAGCGGGGCGGGGGGCCTGCAGACAGGTGAGAATACACAGACATGGGCAGTGTCACTCAGAATGAGGAACAGTGAGGTGGGTACAGCTGTAGTGTGGCAGTTTTCGTAGCCTTGAGAAACACAGCAAGGATTTTCAGGCAGTACAGCCAGGGCAGGGGTGTGTGAACAGCTCCTCCCAAGCGTGGAGATGGGCAGGGGAGAGGACAGTGCTGTTCCTGTTGGTGCGTGGCAGGGGACAGTCAGTGGAAGCTGCTCTCAGGGCCTGTGAGTAGGAGCTGTCATCTTGGTGCTTGGTGGGAAATAACATGAGAGAGGAGGAAAAGTCATGAAAGGCCATATTAACTGTATGTGTGAAGTGATGGCAGCAGCTTCAGGGTGTTGAGACCGTTAATTGTGATTGAGGCAGTAAGTGAGATGATCCTTGTAGGAGCTTTCTGAGTGGGTCAGAATGGGGCGTGACTGCATGTAAGGACAGAAAAAGCTGTGGCAGTAGTTGAGCTTATTCGAACTGGAATAAGAGGTGATTTGGGCAATACCTGATTAAGTCGTCCTCATCATGAAGTACATGTTGCACAGACTGCGTAAGACTTGACTGCTGGCTATGAAGTCACTCAGAAGGGTTCAAGCTACATGTGCAGGTGTTAATGAGCATGGGGGTAATCTTATGCTGTGCAGTGATTAAAAAAAAAACAAACAACAAAACCCTTGCGACTTCCTCTGAAATTAGAGGTGGCTGAGAGACATCACATTTTCTGCCTCTTCCACTATCCTGCTTTCTCTAGAAACTTGCTTGTGTCATTATTGTAAATTCTTTCACTAGAGCCAAGACGTTGTAAGATACTTATTTCAGGCCAGTCATCTCCTGTCAGGCAGAGATGTCCATGTAGACATGCTTGGTCACAGAGGCCTTGCTGCAAAAGGACTAAGGTGTGGGTGTGTGGTTAGTGATGGTTCTCCCTTATCCACGGTGTTGTAAGTCACATCAGTGAATGATGCTTTGGAGGGGTTTCAGATTGGTTGTAATTACAGAAGAATTATATGATTATTACTGCAGTAGTTGGAGGGTATGAGGGAATTAAAGATTTGGGGAGGAGAGGATACTTTTTATTAGCCGTTAGATCTTTTACAACGTGGTGTTTGTGGGTCACTGAGAAGACGATCATGGAGGTGGTGGCTGAGATAGATTGTGTAATGGAAATTCTTTTGTTCTGGAATTGAACCCCAAGTTGCTCTCTAACAGTCTTAGACTACTGAATCTGGAAGTATACAGTTTATTTTCTCCAAACTGAAGGTAATTCAGTTAGAGGGAGAGCCTGTTTGGAAGTTTTAGTAGTTTGGGCCAGTCAGAGGCCAGTTGGGGGCTGGTGCCCTTGGGGGAGGGGGCTGTTTCTGCCCCATGCCCTTGGCCTGGCGCTCACAGCTGGGTACAGGCTTTCCAAAATCCTGCTGGAAAGAGCCAGATGTAGCCACCCCTGCCACGGCCTCAGTGTCTGCTGCCAACCTGCCTTCAAATCAGCTCTCCCAGTGGGACGTTGCCCAGGAGTTACTGTGAGTTTTGCTGTTCTCCTTCAGGAAGCATGATATACACCAAGGAGAAGACTTCAAGCCATTGCTGTGCCTGATGGTGACAGTTCCCACCAGCTGTCCAGCTCAGGAAGATGCAGGTAAGAGGCCACAGAGGGGACACTCACTGACTGTCACTTCTCTTGCAGGAACAGGATTTAACAGCAGGAGGGAGGCAGGACAAAAGTGCCCATGAGGCCCAAAAGTGCATCAGACAATTGGCGCAGTCACGATGAGAGCAGAGGGGGAAGCGAAAGAGATGCAGGTGACCCAGCTGGGACAATGCTTCTGAGGTATCATCTGCCACACAAACACAAAGACAGACAGAGGCATTTGGAGGTCATGGAGTGGCTGAGAAAGGTGCGTGGGAGGGAGGAGAGCATGGGGAGATGGGGGATAGAGATGGAGATGGAGGTGAAGAAGCGGGGGTGCTGGAAGTGAGGATGTTCCTGCTGTGCGGGTGCTTGTGAGGTCATTGGTGTCTGAGTTGGAGGTAGGGAAGAGCAAGTCCCTGGCTTGCGCAGTTATTGTGAGATCAGTGGAGGCTTTGTAGCTGACTGGGTATGAGAAGGCCCTTGGCTTGTGCTAGTGCTTGTGAGGTCAGAGGTGGCTGAGAAGGTCAAAGATTACAGCATACACCTGGTATGTGCAACTGCTTATGATGTCACTGGCGGCTGAGTAGTTGATTGGGTATGAGTAGACACCACGCTTCTGCAGGTGACTATGATGTCACGTGCACCTGAGTAGTTCATAGGACAGGAGCAGTCCCCTGGCTTGTGAAGCTTCTTGTGATGTCACTCATGCATTCATAGTTGATATGGCAGAAGGCAGCCCCTGGTTTCTGGAGCTCCTTGTCATGTCACTGGTTGCTGGGTAGCTGATTTGGCATGAGAAGTCACCTGACTTGTTCAGTTACTTCTGATGTCACTGGTGGTGGTAGGTGAAAGGGCAGGAGCAGGCACCTGGCTTTTGCAGGTACTTATGATGTCGCTGGTGGCTCTGTAGCTTTAAGGGCCGTAGTCACGTGGCTTTTGCAGGTGCTTGTGATGTCACATGTGCCTCAGTAGGTTATATGGCAGAAAATGCACCTGGCTTCTGCAGCTTCATGTGATGCCATAGATAGCTGAGTAGGTGATGGGGCAGTAGCAGGTCCCTGGCTTGTGATGGTACTTGTTAGGTCATAGGTGGCTGAGTAAGTGATAGGGCAGAAGCAGGCCCCTGGCTTGTGCGGGTGCTTTTAAGTCACTGATGGCTGATGAGCTTACTGGGTATAAGAAGTCACCTGGCTTGTGCAGGTGCTTGTGATGTTATATACGCCTCAGTAGCTGTCTGTGCAGGAGCATGAAGCTGGCTTGTGCAGGTACTTTTGAGGTCACATATGCCTGAGCAGTTGATAGGACAGGAGCAGTCCCCTGGCTTGTGCAGCTTCTTGAGATGTAACATGTGTCCGAGTAGTTGATACGGAAGGAGGAGGCCCCTGGATTCTGAGCTCCTTGTGGTATCCCTGGTGGCTGAGTAGGTGATAGGGGTGGAGCAGGCCCCTGCCTTGTGCAGCTTCTGATGGTGTCACTGGTGGCTGTGTAGCTGACTGGATATAAGAAGCCACCTGCCTTGTGCAGGTTCTTGTGATGTCATTTCTGGCTGTGTGGCTTATTGGGAATGAGAAGTCACCTCATTTCTGCAGGTTTTTGTGATGTCATTGGTGGCTCTGTAGCTGTTAGGACAGGAGAAGCCACCTGGCTTGTGCAGGTGCTTGTGATGTCACTGGTGGCTCTGTAGCTATTAAGGCAGGAGCATGTAGCTGGCTTGTGCAGGTGCTTGTGATGTCATATGTGTGTACGTGATAGGGCAGGCACAGGTCCCTGGGTTGTGCAGGTGCTTGTGAAATTACTGATGACTGAGTAACTGATTGGGTATGACAAGGACCCTGGCTTGTGCAGATGCTTGTGAGGTCAGAGGTGGCTGAGTAGCTGTTACGGAAGGAGCATGCACCTGACTTACGCGGTTGCTTCTGAGTCATAGGTGGTTGAATTGGTGATAGGGCAGGAGCAGGTCCCTGGCTTATGCAGGTGCTTGTGATGTCACTGATGGCTGAGTAGCTGAAGGGGTAGGAGAAGTCATGATGCATATGCAGGTACTTTTGAGTTCACCTTTGCCTGAGTAGGTGATAAGGTACCTCCTGTTGACTCCTCTTCCTCCTCCTCTTGCCTCCTGTAGCCTCCTTTTGCCTTCTCCTCCTCTTCCTGTTGCTTCCTCCTTCTCTTCCTGTTGCCTCCTGTTTCTTCCTCCTCCCCTGTTGCCTCCTGTTGCCTCCTCCACTTCCTCCTGTTGCCTCTTTTTTTCTTCCTCCTCCTCCTCTTGTTTCCCCCTGTTTCCTCCTATGGACTCCTCTACATGTTGCATCCCATTGCCTCATACTGCCTCCTGTTGCCTCCTCTGCCTCCTCCTGTTCCTCCTTTTGCCTCCTCCTCCACCTCCAGTTGCCTCCTGTTCCCCCCTCCTTCTGTTGCCTCCTGTTGCCTTCTGTTGTCTCCTGTTGCCTCCTTCCCCTCCTCTTCTTCTTGCCTTCTTTTGCCTCTTGTTACCTCCTATTGTCTCCTCCTTTTCCTCCTCCTGTTGCCTCCTGTTGCGTCCTCCTTCTCCTCCTTTTGCCTCCTGTTGCCTCCTCCTCTTGTTGCATCCTGTTTCTTCCTGTTGCCTCCTCCTCCTGTTGCCTTCTTCTCCTCTTCTTCTTCCTCTGGTTGCCTCCTGGTGCTACCTGTTGCCCCCTCCTCCTCCTCTTCCTGCTGCCTCCTGTTACCTCCTCCTCCTCCTGCTCCTCCTTTTGCCTCCTTTTGTCTCCTGTTGTATCCTTTTGCCTCCTCTTCTTCCTCTTGCCTCCTGTAGCCTCCTTTTGCCTCCTTTTGCCTTCTCCTCCTCTTCCTGTTGCTTCCTCCTTCTCTTCCTGTTGCCTCCTGTTTCTTCGTCCTCCCTTTTCCTCCTGTTCCTTCCTCTTTCCTCCTTCTCTTGTTGCCTCCTCTTGCCTACTCCTCCTCTTGCTTCTTCCTCCTCCTCATTCTTTTCACGTTGTCTCCCCCTCCTCCTTCTGTTGCCTCCTGTTGCCTACACCTCTTTCTTCTCCTGTTGTCTCCTGTTGCCCCCTCCTCATCATCATCTGTCTCCTGTTGTCTCCTGTTGCCTCGTCCTCCTCATCATCTTCCCCGTTTCCTTCTTTTACCTCCCAGTCTTCCTCTTCCTTCCCCTGTTTCCTCCTGTTTCCCCTTTTGCCTCTTCCTCCTCTTTCTCCTTCTTTTGCTTCCTATTGCCTCATTTTGACTCCTCCACTTCCTCCTTCTTTTGCCTCCTGTGGTCTTCTCCTCAGCCTTCCCCTTTTAGGAACTGTGGCCTCTTCCTCCTTTTCTTTCCTCCTGTTTCCTCTTCCTCCTCCTGTTTCCTCCTCTTGCTTCCTGTTTCCTCCCCCCTCCTGTTGCCTCCTCTTCCTTCATCCTCCTGTTGCCTCATGTTGCCTCTTGATTCCTTCTTGCTTTCCTCTGGTTGCCTCCTGTTGCCTCTCATTGCCTCCTCCTCCTCGACCTCCTGTTGCCTTCTTTTACCTCCTCCTCATCCTCTTCCTTCCCCTTTTTCCTCCTGTTTTCTCCCTTTGCCTCCTCTTCTTCTTCCTCCTGTTGCCTCCTGTTGCCTCCTCCTCCTTGTATTCTGGTTGCCTCCTTTTGCCTCCTGTTGCCTATGCCTCCTCCACCTCCTCCTTCGTTTGCCTCCTGTTGCCTCTTTATGCCTACACCTCTTTCTTCTCCTGTTTCCTCCTGTTGCCTCCTGTTGCCTCCTCCTCTTCCTTTTTTTTCCCCTGTTGCCTCGTCCTCCTCCTGCTCCTTTTTTTTCTCCCTCCTCTTCCTCCTCCTGTTGACTCCTATTGCCTCCTCCTTGTGTTCCCTCCTCCTCCTCATCCTCCTCCTACTCCTGTTGCCTCCTCCTCCTCATATTGCTTCCTTCTCCTCTTCTACCTCATCCTCCTCTTCATCCTCTTCCTCTTCCTGTCCTCCTGTTGCCTCCTTCTTTTCCTCCTCCTGTTGCTGTCTGTTTCCTCCTCCTCTTACTCCTCCTCCTCCTCCTGCTCCTTTTCTTCTCCCTCCTCATTATCATTCTCTTCTTCCTATTGCCTCGTGTGGCCTTCCCCTCCTTTTCCTCCTTATTATCCTCCTCCTGTTGCCTACTGTTGCATCCTCTTGCCTCCTCGTCTTTTTGCATCCTGTTGGCTCCTCCTCCTCCTGTTTCTTCCTGTTGCCTTCTGTGGCATCCTCTTCTTGTTGCCTTCTGTTGCCTCTTCATAGTCTTCCTTTTCCTCTTGACTCCTGTTGCCTCCTCCTCCTGTTGCCTGTAAAAGTCAGTTCTTCACTGGCCAAGGATGGAGGCAAGGATGCTTAGCATAGCGTTACCAAGGGAATTTATTCTTTTATATTATAGCTATGTGCTAACATAACATTTTATATTTTAGCGATGCACTAACATAACATTTTATATTTTAGCTATGCATTAACAGGCCTTGGCTTGTGCCAGTGCTCGTGATGTCATGTTCCCAAGTAGTTAATAGGGCAGGAGAAAGTCCCTGGTTTGTGCAGCTGCTTCTGTTGTCCCTGATGGCTCTGTAGCTGATAGGCCAGGAGCATGCAGTGGGCTTGTGCAGCTGCTTGTGATGTCACTAGCGGCTCTGTAGCAGTTAGGGCAGGTGCGTGCAGCTGGCTGGTACAGGTGCTCGTGATGTCATAAGTGGCTGAGTAGGTGATAGGGCTTGAGCATGCAGCAGGCTTCTGCAGCTCTTGTGGTGTCATAGGTAGCTGAGTAGGTGATAGGGCAGAAGCAGGCCCCTGGCTCGTACAGCTGCTTCTGATGTCACTGGTGGCTAAGTAGCTGACAGGCCAGGAGTATGCACCTGGCTTGTGCAGCTGCTTGTGCTGTCATAGGTGGCCGTGCAGTTATAGGGCAGGAGCGTGCAGCTGGGATTAGAGCGGAAGGAAACTATATGCTGAATAGATCAAAGAAAGAATTGAGGGGATTCCTAGGAATGGCCGGATGGTGTCGCCTTTGGATACCAAATGTCAGTTTAATTGCTAAACCACTGTATGCTGCTATCAGGGGTCCTGAAGAGATATTAGAATGGACCTCCAAATGCCAGAAAAGCTTTGATACCATAAAAGCTGAACTGATGTGAGCCCCAGCATTAGGGCTGCCGAATCTAAGCAAACCTTTCATCTTACATGTCCACCAGAGACAGCATGTAGCTCTGGGACTGTTGACCCAGACACTGGGAGACTGGAAAAGACCTGTAGCTTACTTCTCTAAACAATCAGATGAAGTAAGTAAAGATGGCCAGCGTGCCTTAGAGCAGTGGCAGCAACGGTCTTATTGATTGCCGAAGCCTGAAACCTTGGGACAACCTATTACCATCTTTGTTCCTCATGCTGTTCAAAAGCTCTTAGAACAACGTGCCATCATTGGTTGTCTCCAAGCAGATTAATCCAATACCAAGCATCTTTGGTTCAACAAGATGATGTCACTTTAAAGGTGACTTCAACCTTGAATCCTGTTACTTTACTCCCTGTCAATGAAAATCATGAACTAGAGCACGACTGTCTACAAGTTATAGAATGGGTGTATTCCAGCCAACCAGATTTGAAAGACGTGCCCCTTGACGACCCAGACTGGGAGTTATTCACTGATGGCAGCAGCTTTGTGGATGATGGGAAACGAAAAGCTGGATATGCTGTGGTAACATTGCGTAGGGAAATAGAAGCAAAACCACTTCTACAGAGCAGAGAGCTTTCCCAGGGACTCGCTGGGACAGCCTGGGCTTGGCCCCAGAGAGGGGAGCTGCTGGCTGGGGTGTTGAGAAGATCTCTCCTGCTGGGGATTTGCTGTCCTCCCTCCTACCAGCCCTTGGGGAGGTGGCTGTGGGGAGCCTCGTGCACCCCACAGCCCCACTGCCTACCTGATGGCACAGGGCACAGTCTGGCCCTGTCCTGTGGATGCAGTGCTCTGCTCAGCCCTGGCAGCTGCTGGGATAATGGCAGGATTTGGGGTCTGGCCAATGCTGTCACACTGGCAAGAGGGACGTGGCAGGGGCAGAGGACAGCTGCCGCTGCTGTGGCGGGAGAAGGCCAGAGCAGCCCAGCTGCCCAAAGGACTGGGAACCTGGCCCCAGCAGCCCAGGGGAGGTGGGGCAGGGTGCCCCTGGGGCCACAGCTCTTCCCTCTCCACAGGGAAACTTCTCCCCTGGCTCACGGGAAAGGATGTGCAAGCCCAGAGCGTGCCAGAGGTGGCCACGTCTGAACACCAGGCTGAAACCTCCAGGTTTTGTAGTCCATCAGGGCAGCTGGGGCTTTGTTGCAAGGACACCCTGGGCCAGTGCGTGCTGTGCTGCCATGGGCTGCCGGAAAGCCGGGGCGTCAGGCAATCCTGGTTCCTTTGGGATCTGCCTTTTCCCTGTTGTCCTCTGCTGTCCTGTGGAAGAGATTTCCACAGGAGGTGAACAAACATGACTTCTTTTGGGGGAAAGCCTAACAGAGGGGTAAAATTCTACAACAATACTGGGGCCAGGGTATGCTGAGAGGTGAGCTGTCCTGCACACGGTGGTAGAGGCCCAGAACAACACTTTCTGCTCAGCACGCTCAGGGTGGTTCTCGTGTGAAGGACACCGTGGCCTTGGGCTTGTGGTTCCAGCTTTAATCAAAAAGAGGTGTTTCCCTGAAGAGAGCTTCACTTCTGCCTGGCTTTGCAGGGCCAGCAGCACAGCGCCCACAGGGTCCATCCCGATGTTGGCTGCTCCCTTGGAGATCTCAGGATCAGCATGGTCTGAGTTGCCAGGGACAAGACTGAGAGTTCGGCGTCTTTTGCAAAGGCTGGAGGGCTGCAACAGAAGGAAAGAGAACAGAGCTGAAACCCACCTGTCTGCAGAGACCCCCAGGCATCCCCTCCAGACCATGCCAGCCCCACCCATCCCTTTCCCTGGCCAGGAGGAGCACGTGGGACAAACGGACCAGCTGGAAGCTGCTGCGCAGAAATGCCCCAAATGCCCCTGAGATGTTCCTCTGCCCTTGAAGTGTTTCCCTGGAGCAGGTCAAGGCATAGCAGCACACTACCCAGGCTCTGTCCCCTGCCCCACCAGCCCTGGCACACACAGCGCTGCCCCTACTCACTGTTGCAGATCTCAGACAGCTTCTCCTCGCGTTTGTCCCTCAGGTGCTGTGCGGCAAGCCCTAGGCACGGAGCTCAATCAGGCCTCCCACTCCACAGCATACTCCCAGCAGCACAGCTCCCGGCTCTGCCGGTTTGGCTGCACGCCCTCCTCCCCCTCAGCAGGGTGACCCCAGGGAAGGACAGTGCCCGAGGCGGGGTGGGGCCGAGCAAGGCTGCCACCAAGCCCACCTGCGTGGGCAGGGGTGGGAGAGGGAGGCACAGAGCCCCTGGCTGCCCAGGCCCTGCACGGGGCAGTCGGGGCTCTGGCAGCCACAGGGCTGCCCCGTGCTGCCAGTGCAGCGGCTGGGCCTGGGGCCAGGCTGCCAAAAGAGGGACCCCAGGGGCTGTGGCTCACCGATGAACCTCACGGCCGCCTCTCGCAAGGCGACCTGAGCATCCTTCAGGTACGGCAGGCTCTGACTCAGATATTCTTCAACTCTGCTCCTGTCCTGCACCAGCTGGAGAGAGCACAAGGGCACGGGGCTGGCACAGACCTTCCCCAGTTGGCCGCAGCGGCCCCTCCTCCCAGCACCCCCTGTCTCCCTCCCACCTCAGGCCATTCCCATCTCCCAGCCAGGAGCCCTGTGGGGCTGAGGTTCAGAGACAGCCGCAGGCAGAGGGGGGTCTGGAGGTCCTGAGACCCCTCTGTCCCACTGCCAGGGCCCAGATGGGCCCGGGTCTCTTTCAACATCCTGAGGGCAGGGAGGGGAGAGGGGCCTGGAGAAGAGCCCTTGGGGGGCTCTGTGCCTGAGGGTAGGGAAGGAGGGTGCAGCTCCAGGCTGCGGGCTCCGGGCTGGAGCAGGGCAGGCGAGGCACAGCTGCACAGGGGGCACCCCTTGTCCAGCCCGGGCCCTGGGCCTTGGGGATTGTCTTCAACAAGAACTCCCCAAATTCTGCATGTCTGCTGTGTCTTGGCCAGGTGCTTGAGCTGTTTCCAATTTAGCGGCTTTGCAGTGACAAGCAGGGCTTCCTGAGAGGCCTGCGGAGGAGGACAGGGACTGGGGGGCTTGTGGGCAGGGATTGGGGCTCAAAGCCCTGGCCTCCAATACCTGCAGGGATAGCTGGGAAGCCTGTAGGGACTCTCATCTTCAGGCCTTGTTTGCCATGCGCTTTTGCTGAGCCCTGCTGGACCAGGTAGAGCAGGTGTGGGAAGTGCCCATGCCAGCTTCTCCACCCCTCTTTGCCCTGGCTATGCCAGGACCCTTCCTCTGGGATGCTCTGGAGGAGGGCTGTGTAGATGGGAGCAGGAATTGGAGGAGACCCCACCTCCCCATCCTCCTCTGCACCAGGAGGGACACAGGGAGGAGGAAGGCAGTGTTGGGACTGGTGCAGGCAAGGAGGGGAGCTCTGCCCTGTCCTCAGTGACTCAGGCAGTTGGACCCTGAGGCCACACAGACTCCAAGAGTCCAACTGCCAGCAGCAGCCCTTGCCCCTCCAGGCCACCCCTGTGGTGTCAGCACACCCTTCCCCACATCACTGGTCAGGTTTGATATCTGTACCTTGGCAACAACTCTCGGTCTGGTCACTCATGCGGAAGAACAGTGTGAGCAGACTTCTCCGTGCGTTCTTCTTCATCTGCTGCTTGTCACTCCCCACCACCATCTGCATCAGGTCTTTGAAGAGGCAGATGGAGAGCTCTCGCAGCTGGCTGGAGTCCTGGTAGGGAGGAGGACAGGGGGACTTCAGCAGCAGCCGCTCCCCGAGCAAGGGCGTTAGCGTGGCTGATGTGAGGGGAGATGCTTGGGAGTCAGGTTCTGCACACAGGAGCTGTGGGCCAGATCTGCAGCCGTGGCTGAATGGCCCCGGGCCCATGAAAGGCCGTGCAAGAGGTTTCCATCAGGCGGTGCCTGTGCCAGCCCCCCAGCATTCACCACCAGCCACACCACCCGCACCAGCGCAGAGCTCCCCAGGGACGGGCTGAGGAGGAGACCGGGCTGGCCCTCGGCAATGCCTCTGGGGCACACATCGCTGGCTCAGCCTCAGCACCCGCCACGGTGCCTGGGGAGAATGTTTGGTCCTGCCTGGCAGCGCAGCTGGGGAGGTCTCGCGGATCTGAGAGCAGCTCTTGCACTGCAGGTGCTTTGCACAGGCTCAGGGCTGGGCTCCAGCACGGGGGGCTCAGGTCGCCCGGAGGCATCGACCTGTCAGGGAGAAGCCGTGCTGGGCTGCAGAGCCCAGAAGCCATCCCCAAGAGAGCCCAGGGCCGTGAGGAGGGGAACAGCCCTGCCCCTGCGCAGGGCTGGGCTGACGGGCACTTGTCCTTGCAGAGAGCCCATCAGTGGGGCTCAGGCTCCCACAGCAGCCTTACATCATCAAAGAGTGGCAGGAGCTTCTCCACCAGCTGCAGAGCGGTGGGGCTGGCCTCCTTCCTCTTCACAGGGCCCATCACATTTCTGAAGAGAAGCAGGGCCTTCGTCTTGTTGTCAGTGCTGGCATTCTGCAGCGTCTCCATGATGCCCGGCAGCAGGACCAGCATTTTTCTTGCCTGGATGAAGCACAGAATTTCCTTTTTGTGAAATGGTGAAAGACCACCGGGGAAAAATGCCCTGGCCACTAAGCACCAGCTTCCCATCCGGCTTCCTGGCAAGTGGCACAGGAATGCCTGCAGCAGCCTCCTGGCAGGTCGGTGGCCATGGGCGCACTGATGGGGACACGGGGATAGCAGGGGGTAGGGAAGTTAGGGCAGGAGAACAGAGGCTCCGTGTCCCCTGCTCAGCCACCCCCTTTTCCGACTGGCCCAAACGGGCAGATGGGTTGGTAGCCCTCCGGGCCTGGAAAGCTCCCCAGGCAGCCACCAAACCCCTCCATGGCAGCACTCTGCGGACCCCTATGGCTCATGCACTGCAGGGTGTGGGGAAGGGCAGAGATCTCCAAGGTGGCAATGAGCGGGCTGTGACCCCTTCATGACAGAGGCCCACTGCCCCAGGCCCCAGAGTCAGCCCGTAGCATCAGCTGTACCCTGGGCTCTGGCTCATCCTCCCCCTCTCAGCAGGACACTTCTTCTGGGGACAGTGCTCCCCCGACAGAGGCAGTTTGGCACTGGCTGCCTCCGTGCAGAGCAGAAACTCCTGCCCGGCACCACGGGGATGTGCCAGGAGCGAGAGCTCCTGCAGGCGGGTGAGGGAGCCTTTCTCCTTGCACTGCAGCGGCAAGGTCTGAGCATGTAGGACCTTGGGGCCTGTGAAGGGTACAGTGAGGGCATTTGGAGCTGTCACCCCACCTCCTGACTCACCTTGGCCCAGGCCAAGCCACCGCGTTACCCACTGCCCCAGCCCCAGGCTGCCAACATGGCTTCACTTGACTATGCCCTGCTCACTGTCTCAGGTCTCTGCGACAGCGTGACGAGGCCTCTGAGCACCAGCGAGAGCAGCATCGGGCTTGGACGCCTCAGGTACCTCTGGGCTTTGTACAGGTCAGCAAACTTCTCTGATGTAATGTCGCTGGAGGCCAGCAGCTGAAAAAAAGTTGGCAGTGAGAGACTGGCAGAGCCTGCAGGGCTCCCTGCACCGTGCGGCTCCTGGTTCCCACTGGCAGCTCAGGGACAGGCCTCTGGGGCCAGACAGCCCATCCTGGGGGCAGCTCTGCCCATAGAGGGCTGCTTGGTGCCCCCTTGCCAGGCGCCTCACTGTACACCACGTGGTCGTCTGTGCCAGCTGCTCCTGTCCTCTGAGCATCGGCAGCCTCCTGCTCTTAAGCCTCTGAGGAGCGATGAAACAGCAAGAGCTGGCACAAAGGATGCACGACACGTGAGTGATGACGAGTGTCTCCTGTCCCCAGCCTTGCAGCCCGCTCAGCCTGTGCAGAGGGCATGTCTCTGCCCCTGACCCAGCCCTAGCACTGCCCCAGGTTTCCAGTCTGCAGAGCAGGGCAGGGGGATGCAGGCAGAGGGGAAGCAGAGCGCTGCCTGGGCAGGCAGGGACTGCCTGGGCTTTGTGTTTGTGCACCGGGCCCCAAGCAGCGTGGGTTGGCCCTCTGTGGCTGGCGTAGGGGAACCTCGTGCTGGGCAGGTCCCTGCTGGCCCTAAGGGGCTGTGTCCGTATGTCCCGGAGGAGGTGACCATTTGGGGGCGGATGGGAGGGGAGAGGGCCGTGCCTGTTTGCCTGGAGAGGCACGCACAGCCCTGAGGGTGAGCGAGGACTGGTCTGGTCACTCACGGACAAGTGATGGATGCAGGCTTCCTCTGCGGTGGTGCTGAACATCCTGCGCAGCTGCTGGTCCTGAAGCTTGCTGAGCAGCTCCCTCAAGACCTTCTCCCATGTGTGGGGCTGGGAAAGCATCACCTCCCACATGGCCAGAGCAGCACTGCAGGCCCAGAACGCTCTGTCAGCAGGGCTGCCTCGGCCACCACACTGTGCCCGGGCCAGCCCCACAGGACCCAGGCTGTCCTGCAGCCCTGGCCCTTCCCGACCCCTCGCTTGGAGTGCCCGGGTGCCCGCCTGGGCAAGCAGGAGGGAGCTGAGATAGTGTTCCCCATGGGGCAGGGAGGAACCTCGTGGTGGGGCTCTGGGCTGGCTTGGCCAGCTTTGGCTACTGCGGGCCTGGCTGATCCACCAGGGCTGGAAAGCATGGTGGGGTGGAGAGCCCTGCTCCTCGGGGATGTCCTGCGGTTTTCCGTGGGTCCGGCAGCCAGAAAGTCTCCAGGCCCCTCTCCCCACACGGATCAAGCCCACGGGGGCTGTTGGGGTCAGTACCTGTCACATGATGGAGACAGCTTCAACAGACTCGTGACCACTTCCCTGGGGCACTGGTCGGTCATCAGGAGAAGCAGCAAGTCCAGGCTGTGCTGGGCTGACACCATGCCGATGCACTCCATGTTTTCGTACATGCACCTCATGATGTTTGGCACCTGGCGGGCACACATGGAGTGCAGCCATTTCCTCAGCTGCCTCTGAAACTGCTGCCCTTCCCGTCCTACTCTGTGGCTTAAAATGGCTTAAAATGGTGCCTGAGGCACCTGGGTAAGGGAGGGAGGGAGGGAAGAACGAACAATGGCTGAAAGGGCTCAAGGGCAGGGCAGGGCAGCCACAGGCTGCTTACCACCGTCACTCAGGAGGCAGGTTCTCTCACAGCCACATCCAGGATGCTCAAGCAGTGCTGGCGGCACTGCCCGCAAGAATGCTGGAAGCAGGGGCTGCAGTCACTGGGTTGTGGTGGATGAGAAGAGAGGGCTCTCAGGGTGAGGGAGGAGGGCTGGGGTCGTGGGCACAGCGTGCTGGCCCTACAGAGAACCAGGGCTTGCTGGCAGCCAGGAGGGCTGGAGCTGCTGCTGGGACACTGGAGCGCAGCCCTTTTTAGTCCCTGCTCGGGGACAGCAGCAACCCTCTCACCAGGGACAGGGAGGCCATGCCAACCCTGCTGATTCTAGATCCCTTTGCTCACGCAAGTCTCCTGCTGAGCTGATGCCACGGACATGCAAGGGAGGAGCTCATTACCGTTGTAATGTTGCTGGTGCTGGGCGAAGAAAGCCAGGAGGTGTTCTCAGCTTCCCGTTTGCGTTGATGCCGTGGATGCTTTGGATTACCCTGTGGCAGCGTCACGCCTAAAGAGGACGGGAGCACAGAAGAGTCGCTAGGACACAGCGCCTTTGCCAGCAAGCTTACCAAATGGTGAGAAGAGCTTTGAACTAGGAATGGCTGAGGAGGGAGGTTACGACGCACAGTCAGGGGAGGAGGTGGTGGACAGGGGTAGAAAGCAAAGGGGGACAGGCAAGGGCGACAAGAGGGACCTGATGGAGAAGGATGAGAGACACCTGCCCCTCAAGTGTACGTGTGCAAATGCTCACGGCCTGGGAAACTCAAAGGAACTAGAGCTCCGCATGCAGTCACACAACTAAAACATTGTTGGAATAACTGAGATGCGGGGGACGGCTCGCATGGCTGAGTGCTGCGCTGCATGGATGCGAGCTCTTCAGGAGAGCCGGCTAGAGGAGCAAGGGGGGGTGCCTCCTATTTGAAGGAGCAGCTCAGATATACGGGACAATCAAGAGTCTGAGAGAGAGCATGTGGGTCAGAAGCAGAGGAGAGGCAGTGCTGGTGACATCGTGGTGGCAGCGTGTTGCAGACCCCCCCTCCTCGGAGCGAGGATGTGGATGAAGTCTTCCTGAAAGCACGTGGGGAAGTCTCCGTGTCACACGCCCCGATTTTCATGGGGAACTTTAACATCCCTGAGACCTGCTTGCAAGGCGGCAGGACGCAAGCAGTCAGGGACATTTCTGGAGAGCGTCAGGGCCAGCTTCTTGCTGCAGGCGCTGGAGGGGCCAGCCGAGGTGATGCACAGCTGCATCTGCTGT
Source organism: Ciconia boyciana (assembly GCF_034638445.1). NCBI lineage: Eukaryota > Metazoa > Chordata > Aves > Ciconiiformes > Ciconiidae > Ciconia > Ciconia boyciana. The sequence goes on from NC_132953.1 coordinate 19,580, forward strand.
TTTCCCATAGGGAAGAATTCTTTTTGGGATGTGGTCATCCCTGGTAGCTTTGGCTGTGGGGACCATGAAACAGATGGGTTCTGAGAGGTCCTGAGAGGACTGGGGAAGGAGAGCAGCAAAGAACAGGTCCTGGACTTCTGGTGAGCACGCAGCTTCTGCAGCAAAACGATAGCTGGGATGCTACGGGAAGCAGCTGTGAGGGGCAAAGGAGGTCAGGGAAGCTGGCAGACTTTCATGGACGGCCTCCAGCAAGCACAAGAATGGTCCGTTGCAGTACTCAGGGAAACAAGCAGGCATACAAAGAGATGTCTGTGTGGGGAGGAGATGTCTGTGTGTGGAGGGACGCAGCCCAGCACAGCTTCTCTTACATTTTTGCTGCAGGATGAATCTGAAGAGGTAATGAAGAGCATCCAAAGCCCCCCAGCTGATCTCCCAGTTCTTGCAAGTGTGGCAAAGGATGAGACGTCCCAGCAGCTGTCCCAGGATGGGGACCTGGATCTCTGTGTGGCAGGCACGGCTGTCATAGTAGCCTACAAAGGTGCTCCAGACCTGGGTGAGGGAGGCAGGACAGGTAGCAGGGCTGAGGGGCAGCAGCTGCCACCAAGGCCCTGAACCCAAGACTCTGCCCGGGGAAGGATCCCCGGTGAGTCAGAGCTTTGGAGGGCCCTCCCAAAGCAGCTAGCCCCCTGGGCAGCAGGGCAGGGAGAGCTGCCAGGCCTGGGCTCCCGCCATGCTCCTTGGGCAGTGCTGCCCTGCACAGGACTGGGGGCCGAGATGGCTCCTGGCAGAGAGGGAACTGGGGAGAGAAGACCGTGGGAAAAAGAAAGAAACCAAGACCCTCACTCCAGGGCAGAGCCTTGCTGAATGCCTCAACCGGTGCCCAGGCTTGCCTCACAGGCATCTCTGAGCTGCAGCTGCAGGTGCTCCGGTGTGCAGGGAAGGGGAGACAGCCTGGCTGGAGAGTGCCTGGCTCCTTACCTCCACCGAGGAACAGCTGGACAGCGAATCGCTCAGCCTCCCAATCCTCCCCACAGCCCTCTCACACGCAGCTGCACTCCGGCAGTTGGTGAAGGTCAGCAGCATCTGGGAGGAGAGAAACCGCTGATGTGCCCTGGGAGCTGGTGCCCGCGCCAGCAGAAGCAGCGCTGCTGAAGTCCTGGCTGGACTCGCAGAGTCCTTGTGGCCAGGCAGGTGGGCAGATGCCACCCCCATGGTAGCACCTGCTCCTTTCCATGCCCTCCCCCAGAACACAGCCCTGTGTCCCCTCTCCTTGGAGGCTGGGCTTTTGGGCAGGAGCTTGCCTGGGGGCTCTGCAATGGGGGAATGGGGATACGGCCCCCGGGGAGCTTCAGGGCTGGGCTCCCTGAGCAGGACAGGCAGGTCCCAGGGGGTCTCTGCCCCAGTCATGTCTGGGGAGGAAAGCACGAGGGACCGCGAGGCAGGGGAAGAGCAGCACCAGCTGCTGCTGCTGCGGTGCCTAAGGCTGCAGAGGGGAAGTCACATTGACTGCAGCCAGGAGACACCAGGCTCCTGGAAGAGCAAGGTGGGCCAGCCTTGGCTCCCCCAAGGGAGCTGGGCACCCTCCCTGCAGTGTGCTCTGTGCGTGGCACTGGGCTGGGGACCGTCCGCTCAAGAGTGGACGCTCCCTTCCCTCCAGGGTGAGGAACAGCCCCTGCCAACCCCACTCTTTGCCAGTGCCAGACCTGTAAGATTGTCTGCAGCTCCCTGAAGGCGGAGGAGGGAGAGCTGAGCAGCAACGTCCACAGCATGCTGTCCATGGCATCCAGGGTCTGCAAGGAGGACAAAGGGTTGTGGCAGTCTTTCTGTGGTCCCTCTCACCCCCGGAGATGGATCTGAACTCCCCACGCCACAGGAGGACACCCGCGCTGCCTCGCGGTGCCCGGGGGAGGCCTCGGGGCAGACAGGCTGCTGTGGGCAGAGCAGCCTGCGGCACTGGACATGGCCAGACCCACGGGAAGGGGACGAAGGGATGAGGATGGGAAAGCAAAGCCAAGACACTGCCCTGCCTTGGATCTCCGGTTGTCTCTCAGCACGCGGCGGCCAAGGAGCAGCCCAGAGGGACTGGGGTCCTGTAGCTCAGCCAGCACTTACGTCAAAGTAGAGAGTAGTGGCCTCGCCCTGCATGTCCGTGTTTGGAGGAAGCAGGAAGACGCTCCTGAAGCAGGTCTCTAAGAGGCTTTCCTTTTTGCCCTCCAGCACCATCTCCACTTTGCTGCAAAGAGAGAGAGAGGGAACTGTGGGACTCTGGTGCTGGGAGCGGTGCCACGATGCCTTGGGCAGGTGGACACGGACCTCTGGAGCAGGGGTCCCCGAGAGGGATGGAGGGTGTGCAGGGAGCCCCGCCAAGAGGCACCTCCTCCCTCCCCGACATGGCCTGGGCCACAGGACAGTCCTGTCAGGCAAGCCTCCCGCCTCCCGCTTTGGGGAAGAGCCGAGAGGTGGCGGGGAGCTGCAGGATCCCTCTGCCCTCCCCTGCGCCCTCGCAACAAGCCGCCAGCAGGGCAAAGCAGAGGCCCTCTGACGGCGCCGCTGGACTCTGCCTGGATGGGGGATGCCCCCGGCCAGGCCCAGGGCCACGGGCTGTGGAGAGGTGCCAGCCAAACCAGGGGCTGGGCAGGTACCTCAAGGCGGCAATGGCAAGCATGGCTTGCTGCCGCACCGCTGTGTGCAGGCGGTCCCTGGGCTCCTCTTCCAGCAGCACCTGCAGAACAAAACCGGGATGGGACCTGGCAGCCGCCAGCACCCAGTGCCAGCAGACCCAGCACCAGGCAGTGGGGCTGGCAGAGACCCTCTGCCCCCGCCCCGGCACCAGCCCCCAGAGACCCCCTGCCATCCCCGCTGCTGGGGTCTCTGCTGGCAGGGCTTCTCAGCGGCACCCGAGTCCCCTCGGTGCGTGTCCACGCACGCTTGCCCCTGCCCTCCCCCTGCCCATGTGCTGGCCTTCATGGTTTGCCGGTGCCCGGGGACCTTGCCCCCTCCCCAGACCTGCCAGGTGTCCCCTCACCTTGATATTCTCTGCCAGCTCAAATCTGTGGCAGAACGCATTCAGGCCCTGTGACAAGCCTCTGCGCCTGCCAGCTTTGCACAGGGCGCAGATGGTCTCCAGGAACTGCGTCCTCTGGGCCTCCTCCTGGCAGCCGCGGGACAGAGAGACAAACGTGGAGCGTGAGAAGGTAGAGACGTGGCCAGCAGGACTGGAGCACTGGGGCTGCAGTGCTGGGCAGACCACCTGGGGGGAGCAGCTCTGCCCAGCCAGCAGCCCCCCAGCAGCCCCAGCGGCAGGCAGCAGAGCCGGCGGCCCCGTCAGGAGGTGCAGGCACAGCTGCCACGGAAATGGCCACGGTTACCTTTTCTGAGCTCTTTAGAAAAGCCTGGATGAACTCCATGGATTCTTTTCCTTTCTGTACAGAGCCAGCCAGCTGGCAGACGCAGCAGAGGAGGCACCTAGCGAAGGAGGAGAGCAGGGAGGGCTGTAGAGAGGGGCCGAAGGCCAACGCGAGCAGAGGAAGGAGCTCTGCCCTCCGTCCAGCCCCATGCCCGCTCCCCTGGCGCAGTCTCCCCATGGGTGTTCAGGCCGGAGGGTGCCCGGCAGATGGGCTGCGATGCTGGAGCGCAGCATGGCGCAGAAAGCCACGAGTGCACCAGGCTTAGGAACTGGCTTGCAGACAGGCTGGAAAGGTCCCCATCCCCCACCACTGCTGCCTTCTGCCAGGCCAGCTGCCTCTTGCTGCCCATATGCCGGGGCAGGAGCCGGGTGCCCTCTGCTCTCTCCCGCCCTGGGGGAGGCTGTGCTGGGGCTGGCTCCCAGCCCTGAGCAGCATTCCAGCAGTGCCGTGCTCCCCACCCGTGGGACCCCCACTGCCGGTGTGCCCTGGAAACAGGACGCTGGCGTTGATCAGGGTGCGGTCGCTGGCCCCAGCCTGCTGGGGCCCCTCACTTACTGGTCTGCAGCGGCCTGGGCACGCACACCTCGTAGGGCTGCTGGGGAGAGCTGCTCTCCCGGGGAGCCCTCTTCTCCTCCCAGGCCTCCCTGGGGCGTCTGGGGGGTCTCTCCGCCATCCTGAGCGGGACGGAGGAAAGGGGTAGGGGTGGGGAAGGGGGAAGCTTCGGTGAAATGCCTCGGCACCGCGGGGCTGCCGGGGAGGCGGGGGAAAGACGTGGGCTGTGCTCAGGGGCTCCTCGCCAGCTCCACGCTCCCGCCCTGTCCCGTCGCCGTCCTGCCGGACACTGGGGCGGGGGCTGCGTCTGCGTTGACCATATGCAGCGCCACAGGGTGTCATAGAGGCGGGTCACAATGGTGCCCAACCCAGGCCGGGAGGGGCAGAGTGTCCTCTGCGGGGGGCACGAGGCCCGCTCTCCCCTGGGCACTTAGGTCCTCTTGGAGTGCCCCAAGCCCCACATTTGCCCTCATGTTCCCTGGAGAGACCTCCCTGTTGCTCTCCAGCTGTCCCAGAGCCCCGTGTTCACATGTCCCGGCGTGCCCCCAGCACCTCCCGTTCCCTTCAGAATGGCAGGAAGCCCATTGCTGCAGGGGCTGCATGGAAGTGTTACAATTTGAGTGTTTTGGCCTGTGGTGAATGTTATCTCCAGGCAGGGGTGTCTTATGCTTTAGCAATATGGTTTTAAGCAATATGGAAACTTCTCCCTTGCAGCACTTTCTGCTCTAAGCTCGGAGCCGGATAAGAAAATGTAAGGCTAGTATCCTAACCGAGTGTTTCTATTCCAACTGACTCTTTGTGTTGCTAATGAAATCTTTGGTAATCTCATGCAAATCTTTAATCCTTCCTGTGATGATGCTACACTGGCCACAGTGCGCAGTTCAGCACAGATGGGACGAGGTGCTCTCTTCACATTTCTACAGTTTCTGGCATCTTACAATGCACATCCTTTCCTCCGTTCTGAAAAATCTTTCAGCAAAAAGATGTTTACAGCTGCTCCTCTCCTCTGATCGCTGTTTGCTGTTACAACTGTGGACGGAACGTTAACATGGTGTATTGCTTACGAGATGCTACCAGAATGGGAAACGTGAACAAAAGATGCTCTCTTTTCTAAACGGTCTTACCATGTTGACTCTGTCCCCTCATTTACAGTCTAAGAGACAGAGAGCTTGAAGGGTGGTTCAGAAATGTCTTCTTTAGACATACGGATCTCATTGGGATCCAAATAAAAGTTGGCCGATTTGAACAGCATCTAAGCTGCTCTTTATTTGTGCCTTTAGAGATTTCTAGATATTGTTAAGGTGGGCAGCAGAGAGGACAAACACTACTTGATGATGTCTGCAGTCACGGATGACAGAATCACAGAATGGCTGAGGTTGGAAGGCACCTCTGGAGGTCACCTGGACCTGGTCCAAGCCCCTGCTCAAGAAGGGACTCCCAGAGCTGGTTGCCCAGGACCATGTCCAGATGGCTTTTGCATATCTCCAAAGGTGGAGACTCCACAGCCTCTTTGGGCAACCTCTGCCAGGGCTCAGCCACCCATGCAGTAAAAAAGTGGTTTCTGATGTTCAGAGGGAACCTCCTGTGTTTCCGTTTGTGCCCGTTGCCTCTGGTCCTGCACTGGGGACCACTGGAAAGAGCCTGTCTCCGTCCTCTTTGCACCCTCCCTTTGGGTATTGATACACATTGATGAGGTCCCCCCGAGCCTTCTCTTCTCCAGGCTGAGCAGTCCCAGCTCTCTCAGCCTTTCCTCATAGGATGGGTGCTCCAGTCCCCCCATCATCTTCGTGGCCCTTTGATGCAATCTCTAGTATGTCCATGTCTCTCTTGTGCTGGGGAGCCCAGAACAGGACACAGCGCTCCATGTGTGGCCTCACCAGTGCTGAGTATGGGGGGAAGGATCACCTCCCTCGACCTACTGGCAATAGTCTCACTGCTTACAGAAGCTCTCATTCACCTCTGACTTCCCTGGAAAAGAACTCTTGGGTGTTTGTAGCTCCATCCACATATGTATACACATATATGTATGTATATATATATTTTTTTTTTAAATTTCCAGAGCTATGACAAAGGGGAAAAAAAGTTGAGCTATCACATGTCTCTGGGTTGTTTCCTTTGTTAAAATATCTTAGGATGTACAAGCAAGTTTAACCTCGAGGTTTAACCTTGAGGTTAAACTTACAGTGTAACAAAGTGAGAAAACACTGGAGATGGCAGACCACGAAAGGAGACTATAAACCTGCTGCGCTGACTTGCTACCTGCTACCGCATGTGTTTGACTTGCTCCTGCAGTCCGGCAGGCCTGCAGTGCTCCCCCAATGTCAGCGAAGGGGCACGCCAGAGAGGACAGCGGAGGGGTCAAGCCTCCCTAACCAAGGGTTTTGTTGGTCTCCGCTTCTTCAATGATTCAGACCTTAATCTCTGCCAGGAAAAGAGTGGCCCCACTGACTTTAATTTTCTGTTACCCTGTAGATATTAAAAATGCCAAAAGGATCAATAAATCTGTTCGTTAGGAGAAATAAGTCACATGAATGTTTCCTTGTTTTACATCTCTTTGTCTTTAAAACTCTTTCAAATCTCACTGCACTTGCAAAGGGCAGGTCTGGGTTCGTCCTGTTTGTACTGATGGGCTAAGACCCCCTGCTAAGACCGCAGGTGGAAACTGGCTGTGCCTATACTTCCGTATGGGCTCTCCTTCACCCTCTGCTGACGAACAGGGGTATTGACTGTGTTACACGTCAGCTTGCTGTCTACTTATGAAATGGCCCTCAGTTCGGATCACAGGCCTAAACCCAGGTCACGCTTAGTTTGTTTTCTGTTTATTCTTGTTCCGGTTCTTTTTCTTCTGAACATCCTTGCCAAGATCTACACAGAAATCCGAGCATGACATCAGTTTGCCATACCTGTGCAGAAGGACAATTGCAGTCGCAAACACATTCCTCTCTCTCCCTCCAAATGTGGACAGCTTGAGGTAGACTTCCAGAAGATACCAGCTCTTCTCTGGATTCTGTTTTGTCCTTTTCTCATGAAACATGTTAATATTTTTTTAGATATTCCTTCGGGAGATATTCCATCGCTCTCTCGATTCACAAGCATGCCCACCTTTACAGATCCCTCAGATGTCAGCGTGGGCCCTCTGTCCATCTAACATCCCTGCCCAGATGTGCATAGTCCCACAGGCCACCCCCAACTCTCCATAATCCTCATAGAATAGAATAGAATCATTTAGGTTGGAAAAGACCTTTAAAATCATTGAGTCCAACTGTAAACCCAACACTGCCAAGTCCACCACTAAACCATGTCCCTAATTGCCACATCTATACATCTTTTAAATACCTCCAGGGATGGTGACTCAACCACTTCCCTGGGCAGCCTGTTCCAATGCTTGATAACCCTTCCAGTGAAGAAACTTTTCCTAATATCCAATGTACACCTCCCCTGGCGCGACTTGAGGCCCTTTCCTCTTGTCCTCTTGTTCCAGCTACAAAGACCAGGCTGACCCTCCTCAAGCCTGCACCTGTAGGTTTCTAAGAGTTCATCAGCTAAGTAATGGCCAACCTTGTATTTTATCTTTCTTGGAGAACTGGGTCTGGACTAATAATAATTCTTCCATTCAGCTTCACATTTCAGTTATACTAATAAGAACATTCCTGACTTCACATAGAAGGTCTGTTCCCTTTCTGCCCTTAACAGGATTTTGAGGAGAAAAGATTTCTGACCCACATAACTCATTCAGCAAGTTCTTGAGATGCATAATTTCCAAGGGCATACTTTTTTTGCCCTCTCTCATGCCCTGTATACTTAAGGCAAGAAAGTCCATAGCCACACCATCTTTAGAAAATGAAGATGCAAAGCTTCTCTTCTTCCCTTCTTTCTGTTAAAAAGAGTTGAGAAGTTAATGGACAGATTTGCCCTTATATTGAAAGTTTTCATGAGAGTACTAAAAACCTCTTTTGGAAAGGATTAGGCACCCAGCACACAAAACCAAACTAAGCTCTAAGTTCCCATGTTCAGTGACTTCTGAAATTTGCCAAGGGAAAAGGAGGAAGCCAGAAACCAAACTAGGCAGAGACACACACCTGACAAAGCAAACATGGAGACAATGGCAAGAAACAAACCTCACCAGTCACACTAAGTGATGGGCTGTCAAGAAACCACAGGCTTCCCTTCCAGGAAGATCCACCTGGACTTTGCAACCCGTAGGACTGTAAACCAGCGGTCTTGTTTTCTTTAACTCTTTTTCTACTGCAGAAGGCAAAAAAAAATTATACCTCTCCCTAAAAAGAATATATACATCTCCCTAAAAAGAAAGTGGTTAAGCTTTGCAGACTAAAAGGGGGAAGAACACCTTTGGAAACCATCTAAATGTGTTCTGGTTGAATACAGCAGATCCCATTAAGGCCGGTGTGCAGTCTGACTTGCGAGGATCTTCTCAGAGAAAGCCAGATGACACAAAAGCCGGACAACAAAGCTAGTCTTACCACAGTTCTGCTCTGCAGCTGCAACTGAAGGGTAGAGGAGGCGGGCAGAAAAGGCTTTCTACATCATCATAGGCTGCCTTGCTGGGCTTTGCGAGCACCTCCTCCCAGCGCTCCTCCTTCCACGCTGAAGGACCCCGTATCACCCAGTCTGCCCAACTGCTGCCCTCAGATAGGCAGCGCTGCCTCCCAAAATACGCTCACCCCTCAATTTCTCTCCCTTCCACACTCACACAGAATGAGCAAATGCACTAGTGTGGAGATTCAGGAACTCACTGGCAATGGGTGTACGTGGCAGGGATGCAGCTTTCCCCAGTACTGCACTCTGCAGGAGAGGGAAATGCCCCAGTGCCACAGGTGAAAGGCTTACATGCTGCCAAGCCTCATTTTCAGAGAGGAGTTTAAAGAAAAACCAGCAAGTTTTGTTTTCTGTCTTGTGGCTCTGTTGACAAAACACACCCAGGACTCGCAAACAGGGGAAGTGAATGCTGTTGGTTGTGAGAGTGTCCAGGTCACAGTCCCTCCCCGGCCAAAACCAGCATTTCCCACCTACTGCATCAGGATTAACCTGGGCTGGCCTTCAGTTTTGCTGTGCTGATGGAAGACCCCCTAAACAGCACTGATAGGGAGTTCCAGGGTCACATGAAGTGCCAGATACATTAGTCCCACTCAGCCACTCGTTCCTCCCAACATTTATATTCTGCTCAGTCACGCGAGCACTTCTGCCTGGGTAGGAACTGCAGAAGCCCGCCCGTGACCTTTTCCCTAGGTCATTTAGGAAGCAGGGTTTCACTGGGGAGCATGCAGTTTTCCCACCTCGTATCGATGCAGCTCCAAAACTACAGGTGTGGCAGTACTGTTGACCCCCTTTTTAACAAGTGCCTTTGCCCCATTATTTTCATGCATGCAACTTGGCGTGAAGTGATAAAAACACCAACGCTAAGGTTAGCATTACTTATTTCTCCAGGCACTGAAACAGTAGCAGGATACTTTCTGTGAAAACTCATCGCAGAAGACAGATACTTATCAGAAATTGTATTAAAGTAACAAGTGCAGACTTGGATGTCAAGGGGGAGCCTATCCAGGAGCACAGCTACCTCAGTCCGTGTTCTCTGCGTGCCCACTGCAGAAGATGGACTGAACACTCCTCCTGGCTCTGGTTTGACACAGCACCAACTTTCAGTCTCTTAACATCCATGTAGCCACGCACCTAGAGTTTAACAGAAGCTTTGGCGTTAGTTTCACTTCCAGCTACTGATACAGGCAAAGAGCAACACGACAAATGTGCAAACTGCTCTGAGTGGATGGTTTGCAAGAGTGGGCTTCAGGGAGAGAGCTGACACAGTGTAGCTGGAAACAGGAGCCAAGTAGAGATTAAAGAAGAAAGAATAGGGGAGAGGAAAAAGAGGGAGGAAGAAGAAGAAGGGGCTATGGACAAATATATATGTTTATTTTATTTTGTTTTTTCCACCAAACCTTTATGTTACGCCAGGAAGCCATGATCATCTATCTGCCGGAGGACTCTGGACTCAGACGATTCACGTTCTCCCTTCTCGACTCAGTCGATATCCCCTCCCTGTTCCTCTCACTGATCACGTTAGGCACTCCCACTTCTGACACCAAATTAATGTCTCATCCCACTCGGTGGGTTGCGAGATGGGTGAATCTTTTTGATTCCCCAGGGATTTGTGTACCGACAAAGGCCGACCTCTGCTCGGCAGAGCCGCAGGCCGGTAGAGTCACGACAATGACTCAGAGGAACAGTGAGACTAGCAACTTTATTAACTAGCAAACTACAAACTTAACGAACTAGCAAGCTCAGCGAATGAACAGAGGCAATTTGGCAATGGAGCTATTTTCCGGGCAACCCGTCACAATTCATCCAAAACTCATATGCCCAGATATATATATAGTGGAAGAGTAGAGGAAAAGAGAAGTGAGAAAAGGAGCAGAGAAGAGAGGAAGATAAAGACAAGGAAAGGTATCACCACCCTTGGATCCTGCGATGACGATGACAGACGTGGCAATCCTCCGGTGATGGGCGCGCACTGTTCCCTGGGGAAGGTGTCTCTTTATACTCTAATCCCTGCCTCAGGTCACACCCCTGGAGGACTTATGTTGCTCTGGTCCTCAAAGGGTTGCAGGCGCTGGGGGGAGGGGGGTGTGTGGTTTGCTAGGAGTTTCATTCCAAGTTTTGGGTGGTTGTAGGCCCATTCCTTAGATAAAACTCTGTGTGACCTCTGGCCATAGATGGTAACTGTGCATCCTCCAACGCACTCTTCTCATCCCGTGCTAGCCGACTTGCTGCACCTTATCTCGATACAATGTTTGAGACAGTACCTCTTTCAGTGTCTCACAAGACAATACCTCTTTTAGTCTCTCCTCCAAAAAGCTCTCCCCATCCCATGCTAGCCAACTTGCCGTCACCATGCAAATCGCGCCTCATCTCTCCACAATGTTTGAGACATTAACTCTTTCAGTCTCTCACACCCTCCACACACAGACATCTCCTCCACACACAGACATCTCCTTGTATGCCTGCTTGTTTCCCTGAGTACTGCAACGGACCATTCTTGTGCTTGCTGGAGGCCGTCCATGAAAGTCTGCCAGCTTCCCTGACCTCCTTTGCCCCTCACAGCTGCTTCCCGTAGCATCCCAGCTATCGTTTTGCTGCAGAAGCTGCGTGCTCACCAGAAGTCCAGGACCTGTTCTTTGCTGCTCTCCTTCCCCAGTCCTCTCAGGACCTCTCAGAACCCATCTGTTTCATGGTCCCCACAGCCAAAGCTACCAGGGATGACCACATCCCAAAAAGAATTCTTCCCTATGGGAAAACAGCAGATGCAGCTGTGCATCACCTCGGCTGGCCCCTCCAGCGCCTGCAGCAAGAAGCTGGCCCTGACGCTCTCCAGAAATGTCCCTGACTGCTTGCGTCCTGCCGCCTTGCAAGCAGGTCTCAGGGATGTTAAAGTTCCCCATGAAAATCGGGGCGTGTGACACGGAGACTTCCCCACGTGCTTTCAGGAAGACTTCATCCACATCCTCGCTCCGAGGAGGGGGGGTCTGCAACACGCTGCCACCACGATGTCACCAGCACTGCCTCTCCTCTGCTTCTGACCCACATGCTCTCTCTCAGACTCTTGATTGTCCCGTATATCTGAGCTGCTCCTTCAAATAGGAGGCACCCCCCCTTGCTCCTCTAGCCGGCTCTCCTGAAGAGCTCGCATCCATGCAGCGCAGCACTCAGCCATGCGAGCCGTCCCCCGCATCTCAGTTATTCCAACAATGTTTTAGTTGTGTGACTGCATGCAGAGCTCTAGTTCCTTTGAGTTTCCCAGGCCGTGAGCATTTGCACACGTACACTTGAGGGGCAGGTGTCTCTCATCCTTCTCCATCAGGTCCCTCTTGTCGCCCTTGCCTGTCCCCCTTTGCTTTCTACCCCTGTCCACCACCTCCTCCCCTGACTGTGCGTCGTAACCTCCCTCCTCAGCCATTCCTAGTTCAAAGCTCTTCTCACCATTTGGTAAGCTTGCTGGCAAAGGCGCTGTGTCCTAGCGACTCTTCTGTGCTCCCGTCCTCTTTAGGCGTGACGCTGCCACAGGGTAATCCAAAGCATCCACGGCATCAACGCAAACGGGAAGCTGAGAACACCTCCTGGCTTTCTTCGCCCAGCACCAGCAACATTACAACGGTAATGAGCTCCTCCCTTGCATGTCCGTGGCATCAGCTCAGCAGGAGACTTGCGTGAGCAAAGGGATCTAGAATCAGCAGGGTTGGCATGGCCTCCCTGTCCCTGGTGAGAGGGTTGCTGCTGTCCCCGAGCAGGGACTAAAAAGGGCTGCGCTCCAGTGTCCCAGCAGCAGCTCCAGCCCTCCTGGCTGCCAGCAAGCCCTGGTTCTCTGTAGGGCCAGCACGCTGTGCCCACGACCCCAGCCCTCCTCCCTCACCCTGAGAGCCCTCTCTTCTCATCCACCACAACCCAGTGACTGCAGCCCCTGCTTCCAGCATTCTTGCGGGCAGTGCCGCCAGCACTGCTTGAGCATCCTGGATGTGGCTGTGAGAGAACCTGCCTCCTGAGTGACGGTGGTAAGCAGCCTGTGGCTGCCCTGCCCTGCCCTTGAGCCCTTTCAGCCATTGTTCGTTCTTCCCTCCCTCCCTCCCTTACCCAGGTGCCTCAGGCACCATTTTAAGCCACAGAGTAGGATGGGAAGGGCAGCAGTTTCAGAGGCAGCTGAGGAAATGGCTGCACTCCATGTGTGCCCGCCAGGTGCCAAACATCATGAGGTGCATGTACGAAAACATGGAGTGCATCGGCATGGTGTCAGCCCAGCACAGCCTGGACTTGCTGCTTCTCCTGATGACCGACCAGTGCCCCAGGGAAGTGGTCACGAGTCTGTTGAAGCTGTCTCCATCATGTGACAGGTACTGACCCCAACAGCCCCCGTGGGCTTGATCCGTGTGGGGAGAGGGGCCTGGAGACTTTCTGGCTGCCGGACCCACGGAAAACCGCAGGACATCCCCGAGGAGCAGGGCTCTCCACCCCACCATGCTTTCCAGCCCTGGTGGATCAGCCAGGCCCGCAGTAGCCAAAGCTGGCCAAGCCAGCCCAGAGCCCCACCACGAGGTTCCTCCCTGCCCCATGGGGAACACTATCTCAGCTCCCTCCTGCTTGCCCAGGCGGGCACCCGGGCACTGCAAGCGAGGGGTCGGGAAGGGCCAGGGCTGCAGGACAGCCTGGGTCCTGTGGGGCTGGCCCAGGCACAGTGTGTTGGCCGAGGCAGCCCTGCTGACAGAGCGTTCTGGGCCTGCAGTGCTGCTCTGGCCATGTGGGAGGTGATGCTTTCCCAGCCCCACACATGGGAGAAGGTCTTGAGGGAGCTGCTCAGCAAGCTTCAGGACCAGCAGCTGCGCAGGATGTTCAGCACCACCGCAGAGGAAGCCTGCATCCATCACTTGTCCGTGAGTGACCAGACCAGTCCTCGCTCACCCTCAGGGCTGTGCGTGCCTCTCCAGGCAAACAGGCACGGCCCTCTCCCCTCCCATCCGCCCCCAAATGGTCACCTCCTCCGGGACATACGGACACAGCCCCTTAGGGCCAGCAGGGACCTGCCCAGCACGAGGTTCCCCTACGCCAGCCACAGAGGGCCAACCCACGCTGCTTGGGGCCCGGTGCACAAACACAAAGCCCAGGCAGTCCCTGCCTGCCCAGGCAGCGCTCTGCTTCCCCTCTGCCTGCATCCCCCTGCCCTGCTCTGCAGACTGGAAACCTGGGGCAGTGCTAGGGCTGGGTCAGGGGCAGAGACATGCCCTCTGCACAGGCTGAGCGGGCTGCAAGGCTGGGGACAGGAGACACTCGTCATCACTCACGTGTCGTGCATCCTTTGTGCCAGCTCTTGCTGTTTCATCGCTCCTCAGAGGCTTAAGAGCAGGAGGCTGCCGATGCTCAGAGGACAGGAGCAGCTGGCACAGACGACCACGTGGTGTACAGTGAGGCGCCTGGCAAGGGGGCACCAAGCAGCCCTCTATGGGCAGAGCTGCCCCCAGGATGGGCTGTCTGGCCCCAGAGGCCTGTCCCTGAGCTGCCAGTGGGAACCAGGAGCCGCACGGTGCAGGGAGCCCTGCAGGCTCTGCCAGTCTCTCACTGCCAACTTTTTTTCAGCTGCTGGCCTCCAGCGACATTACATCAGAGAAGTTTGCTGACCTGTACAAAGCCCAGAGGTACCTGAGGCGTCCAAGCCCGATGCTGCTCTCGCTGGTGCTCAGAGGCCTCGTCACGCTGTCGCAGAGACCTGAGACAGTGAGCAGGGCATAGTCAAGTGAAGCCATGTTGGCAGCCTGGGGCTGGGGCAGTGGGTAACGCGGTGGCTTGGCCTGGGCCAAGGTGAGTCAGGAGGTGGGGTGACAGCTCCAAATGCCCTCACTGTACCCTTCACAGGCCCCAAGGTCCTACATGCTCAGACCTTGCCGCTGCAGTGCAAGGAGAAAGGCTCCCTCACCCGCCTGCAGGAGCTCTCGCTCCTGGCACATCCCTGTGGTGCTGGGCAGGAGTTTCTGCTCCACACTGAAGCAGCCAGCGCCAAACTGCCTCCGTCGAGGGAGCACTGTCCCCAGAAGCAGCGTCCTGCTGAGAGGGGGAGGATGAGCCAGAGCCCAGGGTACAGCTGATGCTATGGGCTGACTCTGGGGCCTGGGGCAGTGGGCCTCTGTCATGAAGGGGTCACAGCCCGCTCATTGCCACCTTGGAGATCTCTGCCCTTCCCCACACCCTGCAGTGCATGAGCCATAGGGGTCCGCAGAGTGCTGCCATGGAGGGGTTTGGTGGCTGCCTGGGGAGCTTTCCAGGCCCGGAGGGCTACCAACCCATCTGCCCGTTTGGGCCAGTCGGAAAAGGGGGTGGCTGAGCAGGGGACACGGAGCCTCTGTTCTCCTGCCCTAACTTCCCTACCCCCTGCTATCCCCGTGTCCCCATCAGTGCGCCCATGGCCACCGACCTGCCAGGAGGCTGCTGCAGGCATTCCTGTGCCACTTGCCAGGAAGCCGGATGGGAAGCTGGTGCTTAGTGGCCAGGGCATTTTTCCCCGGTGGTCTTTCACCATTTCACAAAAAGGAAATTCTGTGCTTCATCCAGGCAAGAAAAATGCTGGTCCTGCTGCCGGGCATCATGGAGACGCTGCAGAATGCCAGCACTGACAACAAGACGAAGGCCCTGCTTCTCTTCAGAAATGTGATGGGCCCTGTGAAGAGGAAGGAGGCCAGCCCCACCGCTCTGCAGCTGGTGGAGAAGCTCCTGCCACTCTTTGATGATGTAAGGCTGCTGTGGGAGCCTGAGCCCCACTGATGGGCTCTCTGCAAGGACAAGTGCCCGTCAGCCCAGCCCTGCGCAGGGGCAGGGCTGTTCCCCTCCTCACGGCCCTGGGCTCTCTTGGGGATGGCTTCTGGGCTCTGCAGCCCAGCACGGCTTCTCCCTGACAGGTCGATGCCTCCGGGCGACCTGAGCCCCCCGTGCTGGAGCCCAGCCCTGAGCCTGTGCAAAGCACCTGCAGTGCAAGAGCTGCTCTCAGATCCGCGAGACCTCCCCAGCTGCGCTGCCAGGCAGGACCAAACATTCTCCCCAGGCACCGTGGCGGGTGCTGAGGCTGAGCCAGCGATGTGTGCCCCAGAGGCATTGCCGAGGGCCAGCCCGGTCTCCTCCTCAGCCCGTCCCTGGGGAGCTCTGCGCTGGTGCGGGTGGTGTGGCTGGTGGTGAATGCTGGGGGCTGGCACAGGCACCGCCTGATGGAAACCTCTTGCACGGCCTTTCATGGGCCCGGGGCCATTCAGCCACGGCTGCAGATCTGGCCCACAGCTCCTGTGTGCAGAACCTGACTCCCAAGCATCTCCCCTCACATCAGCCACGCTAACGCCCTTGCTCGGGGAGCGGCTGCTGCTGAAGTCCCCCTGTCCTCCTCCCTACCAGGACTCCAGCCAGCTGCGAGAGCTCTCCATCTGCCTCTTCAAAGACCTGATGCAGATGGTGGTGGGGAGTGACAAGCAGCAGATGAAGAAGAACGCACGGAGAAGTCTGCTCACACTGTTCTTCCGCATGAGTGACCAGACCGAGAGTTGTTGCCAAGGTACAGATATCAAACCTGACCAGTGATGTGGGGAAGGGTGTGCTGACACCACAGGGGTGGCCTGGAGGGGCAAGGGCTGCTGCTGGCAGTTGGACTCTTGGAGTCTGTGTGGCCTCAGGGTCCAACTGCCTGAGTCACTGAGGACAGGGCAGAGCTCCCATCCTTCCCTGCACCAGTCCCAACACTGCCTTCCTCCTCCCTGTGTCCCTCCTGGTGCAGAGGAGGATGGGGAGGTGGGGTCTCCTCCAATTCCTGCTCCCATCTACACAGCCCTCCTCCAGAGCATCCCAGAGGAAGGGTCCTGGCATAGCCAGGGCAAAGAGGGGTGGAGAAGCTGGCATGGGCACTTCCCACACCTGCTCTACCTGGTCCAGCAGGGCTCAGCAAAAGCGCATGGCAAACAAGGCCTGAAGATGAGAGTCCCTACAGGCTTCCCAGCTATCCCTGCAGGTATTGGAGGCCAGGGCTTTGAGCCCCAATCCCTGCCCACAAGCCCCCCAGTCCCTGTCCTCCTCCGCAGGCCTCTCAGGAAGCCCTGCTTGTCACTGCAAAGCCGCTAAATTGGAAACAGCTCAAGCACCTGGCCAAGACACAGCAGACATGCAGAATTTGGGGAGTTCTTGTTGAAGACAATCCCCAAGGCCCAGGGCCCGGGCTGGACAAGGGGTGCCCCCTGTGCAGCTGTGCCTCGCCTGCCCTGCTCCAGCCCGGAGCCCGCAGCCTGGAGCTGCACCCTCCTTCCCTACCCTCAGGCACAGAGCCCCCCAAGGGCTCTTCTCCAGGCCCCTCTCCCCTCCCTGCCCTCAGGATGTTGAAAGAGACCCGGGCCCATCTGGGCCCTGGCAGTGGGACAGAGGGGTCTCAGGACCTCCAGACCCCCCTCTGCCTGCGGCTGTCTCTGAACCTCAGCCCCACAGGGCTCCTGGCTGGGAGATGGGAATGGCCTGAGGTGGGAGGGAGACAGGGGTGCTGGGAGGAGGGGCCGCTGCGGCCAACTGGGGAAGGTCTGTGCCAGCCCCGTGCCCTTGTGCTCTCTCCAGCTGGTGCAGGACAGGAGCAGAGTTGAAGAATATCTGAGTCAGAGCCTGCCGTACCTGAAGGATGCTCAGGTCGCCTTGCGAGGCGGCCGTGAGGTTCATCGGTGAGCCACAGCCCCTGGGGTCCCTCTTTTGGCAGCCTGGCCCCAGGCCCAGCCGCTGCACTGGCAGCACGGGGCAGCCCTGTGGCTGCCAGAGCCCCGACTGCCCCGTGCAGGGCCTGGGCAGCCAGGGCTCTGTGCCTCCCTCTCCCACCCCTGCCCACGCAGGTGGGCTTGGTGGCAGCCTTGCTCGGCCCCACCCCGCCTCGGGCACTGTCCTTCCCTGGGGTCACCCTGCTGAGGGGGAGGAGGGCGTGCAGCCAAACCGGCAGAGCCGGGAGCTGTGCTGCTGGGAGTATGCTGTGGAGTGGGAGGCCTGATTGAGCTCCGTGCCTAGGGCTTGCCGCACAGCACCTGAGGGACAAACGCGAGGAGAAGCTGTCTGAGATCTGCAACAGTGAGTAGGGGCAGCGCTGTGTGTGCCAGGGCTGGTGGGGCAGGGGACAGAGCCTGGGTAGTGTGCTGCTATGCCTTGACCTGCTCCAGGGAAACACTTCAAGGGCAGAGGAACATCTCAGGGGCATTTGGGGCATTTCTGCGCAGCAGCTTCCAGCTGGTCCGTTTGTCCCACGTGCTCCTCCTGGCCAGGGAAAGGGATGGGTGGGGCTGGCATGGTCTGGAGGGGATGCCTGGGGGTCTCTGCAGACAGGTGGGTTTCAGCTCTGTTCTCTTTCCTTCTGTTGCAGCCCTCCAGCCTTTGCAAAAAGACGCCGAACTCTCAGTCTTGTCCCTGGCAACTCAGACCATGCTGATCCTGAGATCTCCAAGGGAGCAGCCAACATCGGGATGGACCCTGTGGGCGCTGTGCTGCTGGCCCTGCAAAGCCAGGCAGAAGTGAAGCTCTCTTCAGGGAAACACCTCTTTTTGATTAAAGCTGGAACCACAAGCCCAAGGCCACGGTGTCCTTCACACGAGAACCACCCTGAGCGTGCTGAGCAGAAAGTGTTGTTCTGGGCCTCTACCACCGTGTGCAGGACAGCTCACCTCTCAGCATACCCTGGCCCCAGTATTGTTGTAGAATTTTACCCCTCTGTTAGGCTTTCCCCCAAAAGAAGTCATGTTTGTTCACCTCCTGTGGAAATCTCTTCCACAGGACAGCAGAGGACAACAGGGAAAAGGCAGATCCCAAAGGAACCAGGATTGCCTGACGCCCCAGCTTTCCGGCAGCCCATGGCAGCACAGCACGCACTGGCCCAGGGTGTCCTTGCAACAAAGCCCCAGCTGCCCTGATGGACTACAAAACCTGGAGGTTTCAGCCTGGTGTTCAGACGTGGCCACCTCTGGCACGCTCTGGGCTTGCACATCCTTTCCCGTGAGCCAGGGGAGAAGTTTCCCTGTGGAGAGGGAAGAGCTGTGGCCCCAGGGCACCCTGCCCCACCTCCCCTGGGCTGCTGGGGCCAGGTTCCCAGTCCTTTGGGCAGCTGGGCTGCTCTGGCCTTCTCCCGCCACAGCAGCGGCAGCTGTCCTCTGCCCCTGCCACGTCCCTCTTGCCAGT
The DNA here is from genome assembly GCF_034638445.1 of Ciconia boyciana. Lineage (NCBI taxonomy): Eukaryota > Metazoa > Chordata > Aves > Ciconiiformes > Ciconiidae > Ciconia > Ciconia boyciana. The sequence continues at coordinate 38,260 of NC_132953.1, forward strand.
GTGACAGCATTGGCCAGACCCCAAATCCTGCCATTATCCCAGCAGCTGCCAGGGCTGAGCAGAGCACTGCATCCACAGGACAGGGCCAGACTGTGCCCTGTGCCATCAGGTAGGCAGTGGGGCTGTGGGGTGCACGAGGCTCCCCACAGCCACCTCCCCAAGGGCTGGTAGGAGGGAGGACAGCAAATCCCCAGCAGGAGAGATCTTCTCAACACCCCAGCCAGCAGCTCCCCTCTCTGGGGCCAAGCCCAGGCTGTCCCAGCGAGTCCCTGGGAAAGCTCTCTGCTCTGTAGAAGTGGTTTTGCTTCTATTTCCCTACGCAATGTTACCACAGCATATCCAGCTTTTCGTTTCCCATCATCCACAAAGCTGCTGCCATCAGTGAATAACTCCCAGTCTGGGTCGTCAAGGGGCACGTCTTTCAAATCTGGTTGGCTGGAATACACCCATTCTATAACTTGTAGACAGTCGTGCTCTAGTTCATGATTTTCATTGACAGGGAGTAAAGTAACAGGATTCAAGGTTGAAGTCACCTTTAAAGTGACATCATCTTGTTGAACCAAAGATGCTTGGTATTGGATTAATCTGCTTGGAGACAACCAATGATGGCACGTTGTTCTAAGAGCTTTTGAACAGCATGAGGAACAAAGATGGTAATAGGTTGTCCCAAGGTTTCAGGCTTCGGCAATCAATAAGACCGTTGCTGCCACTGCTCTAAGGCACGCTGGCCATCTTTACTTACTTCATCTGATTGTTTAGAGAAGTAAGCTACAGGTCTTTTCCAGTCTCCCAGTGTCTGGGTCAACAGTCCCAGAGCTACATGCTGTCTCTGGTGGACATGTAAGATGAAAGGTTTGCTTAGATTCGGCAGCCCTAATGCTGGGGCTCACATCAGTTCAGCTTTTATGGTATCAAAGCTTTTCTGGCATTTGGAGGTCCATTCTAATATCTCTTCAGGACCCCTGATAGCAGCATACAGTGGTTTAGCAATTAAACTGACATTTGGTATCCAAAGGCGACACCATCCGGCCATTCCTAGGAATCCCCTCAATTCTTTCTTTGATCTATTCAGCATATAGTTTCCTTCCGCTCTAATCCCAGCTGCACGCTCCTGCCCTATAACTGCACGGCCACCTACGACAGCACACGCAGCTGCACAAGACAGCTGCATGCTCCTGGCCTATCACATACTTACCCACCAGTCACATCACAACCAGCTGCACAAGACAGGGGCCTGCTTCTGCCCTATCGCCTCCTCAGCTCCCGGTGACATCGCAAGAGCTGCAGAACCCGGCTGCATGCTCATGCCCTATCACCTACTCAGCCACTTATGACATCACGAGCACCTGTACCAGCCAGCTGCACGCACCTGCCCTAACTGCTACAGAGCCGCTAGTGACATCCCAAACAGCTGCACAAGCCCGCTCCATACTCCTGCCCTATCAGCTCCTCAGCCATCAGGGACAACACAAGCACCTGCACAAACCACGGACTTTCTCCTGCCCTATCAACTGCTTGGGAACATGACATCACAAACACTGCCACAAGCCAAGGCCTGTTAATGCATAGCTAAAATATAAAATGTTATGTTAGTGCATCGCTAAAATATAAAATGTTATGTTAGCACATAGCTATAATATAAAAGAATAAATTCCCTTGGTAACGCTATGCTAAGCATCCTTGCCTCCATCCTTGGCCAGTGAAGAACTGACTTTTACAGGCAACAGGAGGAGGAGGCAACAGGAGTCAAGAGGAAAAGGAAGACTATGAAGAGGCAACAGAAGGCAACAAGAAGAGGATGCCACAGAAGGCAACAGGAAGAAACAGGAGGAGGAGGAGCCAACAGGATGCAAAAAGACGAGGAGGCAAGAGGATGCAACAGTAGGCAACAGGAGGAGGATAATAAGGAGGAAAAGGAGGGGAAGGCCACACGAGGCAATAGGAAGAAGAGAATGATAATGAGGAGGGAGAAGAAAAGGAGCAGGAGGAGGAGGAGGAGTAAGAGGAGGAGGAAACAGACAGCAACAGGAGGAGGAAAAGAAGGAGGCAACAGGAGGACAGGAAGAGGAAGAGGATGAAGAGGAGGATGAGGTAGAAGAGGAGAAGGAAGCAATATGAGGAGGAGGAGGCAACAGGAGTAGGAGGAGGATGAGGAGGAGGAGGGAACACAAGGAGGAGGCAATAGGAGTCAACAGGAGGAGGAAGAGGAGGGAGAAAAAAAAGGAGCAGGAGGAGGACGAGGCAACAGGGGAAAAAAAAAAGGAAGAGGAGGAGGCAACAGGAGGCAACAGGAGGAAACAGGAGAAGAAAGAGGTGTAGGCATAAAGAGGCAACAGGAGGCAAACGAAGGAGGAGGTGGAGGAGGCATAGGCAACAGGAGGCAAAAGGAGGCAACCAGAATACAAGGAGGAGGAGGCAACAGGAGGCAACAGGAGGAAGAAGAAGAGGAGGCAAAGGGAGAAAACAGGAGGAAAAAGGGGAAGGAAGAGGATGAGGAGGAGGTAAAAGAAGGCAACAGGAGGTCGAGGAGGAGGAGGCAATGAGAGGCAACAGGAGGCAACCAGAGGAAAGCAAGAAGGAATCAAGAGGCAACATGAGGCAACAGGAGGATGAAGGAAGAGGAGGCAACAGGAGGGGGGAGGAAACAGGAAGCAAGAGGAGGAAACAGGAGGAGGAAGAGGAAACAGGAGGAAAGAAAAGGAGGAAGAGGCCACAGTTCCTAAAAGGGGAAGGCTGAGGAGAAGACCACAGGAGGCAAAAGAAGGAGGAAGTGGAGGAGTCAAAATGAGGCAATAGGAAGCAAAAGAAGGAGAAAGAGGAGGAAGAGGCAAAAGGAAACAGGAGGAAACAGGGGAAGGAAGAGGAAGACTGGGAGGTAAAAGAAGGAAACGGGGAAGATGATGAGGAGGACGAGGCAACAGGAGACAACAGGAGACAGATGATGATGAGGAGGGGGCAACAGGAGACAACAGGAGAAGAAAGAGGTGTAGGCAACAGGAGGCAACAGAAGGAGGAGGGGAGACAACGTGAAAAGAATGAGGAGGAGGAAGAAGCAAGAGGAGGAGTAGGCAAGAGGAGGCAACAAGAGAAGGAGGAAAGAGGAAGGAACAGGAGGAAAAGGGAGGACGAAGAAACAGGAGGCAACAGGAAGAGAAGGAGGAAGCAACAGGAAGAGGAGGAGAAGGCAAAAGGAGGCAAAAGGAGGCTACAGGAGGCAAGAGGAAGAAGAGGAGGCAAAAGGATACAACAGGAGACAAAAGGAGGCAAAAGGAGGAGCAGGAGGAGGAGGAGGTAACAGGAGGCAGCAGGAAGAGGAGGAGGAGGGGGCAACAGGTAGCACCAGGAGGCAACCAGAGGAAGAAGAAGAGGAGAAGAAGGCAACAGGAGGAGGAGGCAACAGGAAGAAACAGGATGCAACAAGAGGAGGAGGCAACAGGAGGCAAAAGGAGGAGAAGGAGGACGCAACAGGAGGCAACAGGAGGAGGAAAAGGAGGAGACAATAGGACGTAACAAGAGGCAAAAGAAGCCAAGAAGAAGAGGAGGGAAGGAGGCAACAGGAGACAACAGAAGGCAACAGGAGGCAACAGAAGGAGGGGGAACAGGAGGCAACTCGACGTGGAGGAGGAGGCAAAAGGAGGAACAGGAGGAGGCAGAGGAGGCAACAGGAGGCAGTATGAGGCAATGGGATGCAACATGTAGAGGAGTCCATAGGAGGAAACAGGGGGAAACAAGAGGAGGAGGAGGAAGAAAAAAAGAGGCAACAGGAGGAAGTGGAGGAGGCAACAGGAGGCAACAGGGGAGGAGGAAGAAACAGGAGGCAACAGGAAGAGAAGGAGGAAGCAACAGGAAGAGGAGGAGAAGGCAAAGGAGGCTACAGGAGGCAAGAGGAGGAGGAAGAGGAGTCAACAGGAGGTACCTTATCACCTACTCAGGCAAAGGTGAACTCAAAAGTACCTGCATATGCATCATGACTTCTCCTACCCCTTCAGCTACTCAGCCATCAGTGACATCACAAGCACCTGCATAAGCCAGGGACCTGCTCCTGCCCTATCACCAATTCAACCACCTATGACTCAGAAGCAACCGCGTAAGTCAGGTGCATGCTCCTTCCGTAACAGCTACTCAGCCACCTCTGACCTCACAAGCATCTGCACAAGCCAGGGTCCTTGTCATACCCAATCAGTTACTCAGTCATCAGTAATTTCACAAGCACCTGCACAACCCAGGGACCTGTGCCTGCCCTATCACGTACACACATATGACATCACAAGCACCTGCACAAGCCAGCTACATGCTCCTGCCTTAATAGCTACAGAGCCACCAGTGACATCACAAGCACCTGCACAAGCCAGGTGGCTTCTCCTGTCCTAACAGCTACAGAGCCACCAATGACATCACAAAAACCTGCAGAAATGAGGTGACTTCTCATTCCCAATAAGCCACACAGCCAGAAATGACATCACAAGAACCTGCACAAGGCAGGTGGCTTCTTATATCCAGTCAGCTACACAGCCACCAGTGACACCATCAGAAGCTGCACAAGGCAGGGGCCTGCTCCACCCCTATCACCTACTCAGCCACCAGGGATACCACAAGGAGCTCAGAATCCAGGGGCCTCCTCCTTCCGTATCAACTACTCGGACACATGTTACATCTCAAGAAGCTGCACAAGCCAGGGACTGCTCCTGTCCTATCAACTGCTCAGGCATATGTGACCTCAAAAGTACCTGCACAAGCCAGCTTCATGCTCCTGCACAGACAGCTACTGAGGCGTATATAACATCACAAGCACCTGCACAAGCCAGGTGACTTCTTATACCCAGTAAGCTCATCAGCCATCAGTGACTTAAAAGCACCCGCACAAGCCAGGGGCCTGCTTCTGCCCTATCACTTACTCAGCCACCTATGACCTAACAAGTACCATCACAAGCCAGGGACCTGCTACTGCCCCATCACCTACTCAGCTATCTATGGCATCACATGAAGCTGCAGAAGCCAGGTGCATTTTCTGCCATATAACCTACTGAGGCACATGTGACATCACAAGCACCTGCAAAAGCCACGTGACTACGGCCCTTAAAGCTACAGAGCCACCAGCGACATCATAAGTACCTGCAAAAGCCAGGTGCCTGCTCCTGCCCTTTCACCTACCACCACCAGTGACATCAGAAGTAACTGAACAAGTCAGGTGACTTCTCATGCCAAATCAGCTACCCAGCAACCAGTGACATGACAAGGAGCTCCAGAAACCAGGGGCTGCCTTCTGCCATATCAACTATGAATGCATGAGTGACATCACAAGAAGCTTCACAAGCCAGGGGACTGCTCCTGTCCTATGAACTACTCAGGTGCACGTGACATCATAGTCACCTGCAGAAGCGTGGTGTCTACTCATACCCAATCAACTACTCAGCCGCCAGTGACATCATAAGCAGTTGCACATACCAGGTGTATGCTGTAATCTTTGACCTTCTCAGCCACCTCTGACCTCACAAGCACTAGCACAAGCCAAGGGCCTTCTCATACCCAGTCAGCTACAAAGCCTCCACTGATCTCACAATAACTGCGCAAGCCAGGGACTTGCTCTTCCCTACCTCCAACTCAGACACCAATGACCTCACAAGCACCCGCACAGCAGGAACATCCTCACTTCCAGCACCCCCGCTTCTTCACCTCCATCTCCATCTCTATCCCCCATCTCCCCATGCTCTCCTCCCTCCCACGCACCTTTCTCAGCCACTCCATGACCTCCAAATGCCTCTGTCTGTCTTTGTGTTTGTGTGGCAGATGATACCTCAGAAGCATTGTCCCAGCTGGGTCACCTGCATCTCTTTCGCTTCCCCCTCTGCTCTCATCGTGACTGCGCCAATTGTCTGATGCACTTTTGGGCCTCATGGGCACTTTTGTCCTGCCTCCCTCCTGCTGTTAAATCCTGTTCCTGCAAGAGAAGTGACAGTCAGTGAGTGTCCCCTCTGTGGCCTCTTACCTGCATCTTCCTGAGCTGGACAGCTGGTGGGAACTGTCACCATCAGGCACAGCAATGGCTTGAAGTCTTCTCCTTGGTGTATATCATGCTTCCTGAAGGAGAACAGCAAAACTCACAGTAACTCCTGGGCAACGTCCCACTGGGAGAGCTGATTTGAAGGCAGGTTGGCAGCAGACACTGAGGCCGTGGCAGGGGTGGCTACATCTGGCTCTTTCCAGCAGGATTTTGGAAAGCCTGTACCCAGCTGTGAGCGCCAGGCCAAGGGCATGGGGCAGAAACAGCCCCCTCCCCCAAGGGCACCAGCCCCCAACTGGCCTCTGACTGGCCCAAACTACTAAAACTTCCAAACAGGCTCTCCCTCTAACTGAATTACCTTCAGTTTGGAGAAAATAAACTGTATACTTCCAGATTCAGTAGTCTAAGACTGTTAGAGAGCAACTTGGGGTTCAATTCCAGAACAAAAGAATTTCCATTACACAATCTATCTCAGCCACCACCTCCATGATCGTCTTCTCAGTGACCCACAAACACCACGTTGTAAAAGATCTAACGGCTAATAAAAAGTATCCTCTCCTCCCCAAATCTTTAATTCCCTCATACCCTCCAACTACTGCAGTAATAATCATATAATTCTTCTGTAATTACAACCAATCTGAAACCCCTCCAAAGCATCATTCACTGATGTGACTTACAACACCGTGGATAAGGGAGAACCATCACTAACCACACACCCACACCTTAGTCCTTTTGCAGCAAGGCCTCTGTGACCAAGCATGTCTACATGGACATCTCTGCCTGACAGGAGATGACTGGCCTGAAATAAGTATCTTACAACGTCTTGGCTCTAGTGAAAGAATTTACAATAATGACACAAGCAAGTTTCTAGAGAAAGCAGGATAGTGGAAGAGGCAGAAAATGTGATGTCTCTCAGCCACCTCTAATTTCAGAGGAAGTCGCAAGGGTTTTGTTGTTTGTTTTTTTAATCACTGCACAGCATAAGATTACCCCCATGCTCATTAACACCTGCACATGTAGCTTGAACCCTTCTGAGTGACTTCATAGCCAGCAGTCAAGTCTTACGCAGTCTGTGCAACATGTACTTCATGATGAGGACGACTTAATCAGGTATTGCCCAAATCACCTCTTATTCCAGTTCGAATAAGCTCAACTACTGCCACAGCTTTTTCTGTCCTTACATGCAGTCACGCCCCATTCTGACCCACTCAGAAAGCTCCTACAAGGATCATCTCACTTACTGCCTCAATCACAATTAACGGTCTCAACACCCTGAAGCTGCTGCCATCACTTCACACATACAGTTAATATGGCCTTTCATGACTTTTCCTCCTCTCTCATGTTATTTCCCACCAAGCACCAAGATGACAGCTCCTACTCACAGGCCCTGAGAGCAGCTTCCACTGACTGTCCCCTGCCACGCACCAACAGGAACAGCACTGTCCTCTCCCCTGCCCATCTCCACGCTTGGGAGGAGCTGTTCACACACCCCTGCCCTGGCTGTACTGCCTGAAAATCCTTGCTGTGTTTCTCAAGGCTACGAAAACTGCCACACTACAGCTGTACCCACCTCACTGTTCCTCATTCTGAGTGACACTGCCCATGTCTGTGTATTCTCACCTGTCTGCAGGCCCCCCGCCCCGCTGCCTTCTGTCTCATAAGTATTTTGGAAAAGCACACAATTTTTTTCTGAATATCTCTTCTGAGGTCACCACAGTTCAGGCCCAGACTCCATGACCATGGCTGGTAAAGTCCATAGCAATACAGAATTGTGTAGGGATGAGAAATACCCAGTAGTTCAGCTCGTTTCAATTCTTTAGGACAAAGATTGGGCTGGAACACAGACAAGAAAATTAAAAACTAAAACTAACCTACACTCCCATCTTGATCACCAGCTCTTTCCTCATCAGTTGTTTGAATGTCTTTCTTTCCTTCCTTGGGAGTACATATCAAGATTTTCCTGTATAAAAGAAACAAGAAAGATCAGTCACAAATATGCAGATAATCAGACACACATATACTTGGTACCTATGCAGTAACATTATCAAGGCCCTGCATATACACAAAAGATTAAATTAATGTACAGTTACCTATGCAGAAAAAAATTCCAAAATTGAAAATGGCCAGGGACTGCTCCCACACCAAACATGCCAGGATTGAAAGCTGTTGCTGGTCCTCACCTTCCCTTGGGCCCCCATTTACAGCCCCAACAATACTGGGGCTCTGCGCTTCCCTAGCCACCTAACAGTCCCCTCACTCTCTCTCACTCTCACCACAGCCAAGCTCTGAAATTGAAAACATCCAGTAATTGCTCCCACACGAAAGGTGTCAGGACTGAAAGCTGTTGCTGGCCCTCACCTTCCCTTGGCAGCCCTTTCACAGCCCCACAAACTCTGGGGCTCTGCACTTGCCGAGCCACCTAACAGTCCCCTCACTCTCTCACTCTTGTGAGCGCACAGGCTCTGTGCTTGCGTAGCCCCAACATTGTCTATCACTCTATCGAGCCAAGCTTCAAAATTGTAAACCTCCAGCTAGGCAGAGCCCCAGTATTGGTGGGGTTGTGAATTTGCTGCCAGGGGAAGGTGAGGGCCAGCAACATCTTTCAATCCTGGCATGTTCAGTGTAGAGCAATTGCTGGACATTTTCAATTTCAGAGCTGGGCTCTGGTGAGGGAGAGAGACAGTGTTGGGACCATTAGGAGGTTAGGGAAGCACAGAGACCCATTGTGTGTAGGGCTGTGAAAGCCCTGCCATGGGAAGGTGAGGGCCAGCAACAGCTTTCAGTCCTGGCACCTTCCGTGTGGGAGGTGTTTCTGGATGATTTCAATTTTGGAGCTGGGCCCTGGCGACAGTGAGAGAGAGTTTTAGGACCGTTAGGAAGCTAGGCAACTGTACAGCCCCAGTGTTGGTGGGTCTGTGAAAGGGCAGCCAAGGGAATGTGAGGTCCAGCAACAGCTTTCAGTCCTGGCATCTTCCATGTGGGAGATGTCGCTGGACGTTTCCAGTTTCGGAGCTGGGCTCTGGTGAGGGTGAGACAGCGTTGGGACCGCTAGGAGGTTAGGCAAGTGCAGAGCCCCAGTATTTACTGGGCTGTGAAAGGGCTGCAAAGGGAAGGTGAGGACCAGGAACAGCTTTCAGTCCTGGCATGTTCTGTGTGGGAGCAGTCGCTGGACGTTTTCAATTTTGGAACTGGGTCTGGCAAGATCTAGAGAGAGTGTTGGGACCATTACGAGGCTAGGCAAGTGCAGAGCCCCAGAGTCTGTGGGGCTGTGAAAGCACTGCCATGGGAAGGTCAGGACTAGCAATAGCTTTCAGTCCTGGCATGTTCTATGTGGGAGCAATTGCTGGACATTTTCAATTTTGGAGCTGGGCTCTGGCGAGAGGTAGAGAGAACGGTGATACCATTAGGAGGCTAGGCAAGCACAGAGCTCCAGCATTGGTGGGTCTGTGAAAGCTGATCATCCCAATCCACATCCCTCTGTTTCTCAGTCTCTCTGGATTGTGTCCTGTCCTTCTCTTGCTCTGTGTCCTGCTGTCTGTCCCTGCCTCTCCCTTTCCCTCTCTCCTTCCTTTTCCTTCTCAGCCTTTCCACTCTATCCTTCTGTCCTGCTCCCTGTCCCATTGCTCTGTCACTCCGCTCTGCTGGTGCCTTTTCTTGTCTCTCTGCCCCCCTGTCCTGCTCACTTGCCCTGTCTGTGTTGGTCTGTCCCTCCTTCCTCCTTCCTGCCTTTCTTCTCTCTCTGTCCCTCCATCCTTCTGCTTATCAGTATTTTTCTTCCTGCATCCCCCTGCCCCCTTCCCCTCCATCTCTTTCTCCCTCTATCCCTGTGCCTGCTCCTCACCAGTATTTTGCTTTCTCCATTCCCTGCCCAGCTCCCCCCTGTTCTCCCCGTCCCTCTGTCCATCTCCCGTCCTGCTCCTGCCACCCCACTGCCCTGCCCTACCTCTCTCTGCTGCTCTGTCCTTCTCTCCTCCTCCCTGCTCCACTGGGGCCTGTGCCTGGGCAGCCCTGGGGAGGCGGCCATGGGTCTTGTGGGCGGGCCGGGCCGGGCTGGAGGAGATGCAGAGTCAGAGAGCAAGCAAGGAGTGCCCCACAGCATGCCAAAACCTGTAGTCCTGGGGCTGCCAGGCAGCCATGATAGTTCCCGGGGCATGCTGGGAGTTGTCATTTCCCCACACTCAGCTTCTAGGCAGCCATATTGGTCTCAGGAGTTGCAATCTCTGCTCCAGCCGCAGCCCAGCTGAGGTGAGGGCTGGGGCCACCTGTGAGGCAATTGAGGCCCTTGGGCTGGCATGGGGTTGTCTCCTGCCCACTAGCCCCGGGGAGGTGGGGGGAGATCCAAACTGCCTGGTGCGATGGGCAGCTGGATGCGATGGTCAGCTGGAACGGAGCCCAGGCAGAGCAGCCCTGGGAGTGACCCAAGAGCTGGGGGGGGGAAGGAGACAGCGACAGACCTCCCCATGCAGACAGGCACCGGGCACCCTGACTCCCAGAGGAGGGGATGGTCATCTGGCATGGCTTTGGCATGGGGGAAAGGGGGGATTGTGAGGTGTTGGTGTACATCCTTGAAGCTGTGGGAGGGGGCCTGGCAGTGGCAGGCACGGTGTCCAGAGTCATGGAGGAAGAGGGTCCCACCATAATCCAGGAGGAAGAGATGCTGTGGTAGCTTGTGGTAGCCGTGAGAGGCAGGGAGACAGGATGGAGGCCATCAGCGCTCACTGCTGGTGGCGGCTGAGGCTCTGGAGGACCCCTTGGTGTCTGGAGGGGGTGAAGCAGGGACATTGTCATCGGCTGGGGGACAAAGTGCCACCACCCCCTCCTCCCTTGACAATGGCGAACTAACAGTTGAGGATGGCGGCCCTCTTGCAGGACCAGGTGCTGGTGGCAGCGCGGGGCAGAGGGATGCAGAGGTAGCGCCAGGTGGCCTTGCTGTCGCACACCTCGTGGAGGTAGCAGCAGGTGTGGCCCAGTCTCAGCAGGTTGTGCAGCATCAGAAGGAGATGATGTGCAGTAGCTGTGGATAGAGGGGGAGAGCATCAACCCTGGGACCCCCCCTGCTTTGAGGGGGAGACCCCAGCCCCAACTACTCAACTCACCATCTCAGGGGGCAGACACTGGATGGCGGCCACATCCTCCCCTTCCTTGCCACCCTTCAGACATTCGTGCTCCGCAAAGCTGTGGTTCGTAATGGGGCAACGTTCTGTATGTCGCTCTCCCGGAGCCCCGGTGCTAAATTCGAACCGTCCAGCGATTGCGCCCACACGAAAGCTGCCAGCACCGAAAGCTGTAGCTGGTTTTCACTGTCCCCTGGAACTGCATTCGCTGCCGCACAGACATTCGTGCTCTGTAATAGCTTTGCTTGGTAAAGGGGCAACACTCTGTATCTCGCTCTCCCGGAGCCCGGGTGCCAAATTCGAAACGTCCAGCGATTGCGCCCACACGAAAGCTGCCAGCACCGAAAGCTGTAGCTGGTTTTCACTGTCCCCTGGAACTGCATTCGCTGCCGCACAGACATTCGTGCTCTGCAAAAGCTGTGGTTCGTAATGGGGCAACATTCTGTATCTCGCTCTCCCGGAGCCCCGGTGCTAAATTCCAAGCGTCCAGCGATTGCGCCCACACGAAAGCTGCCAGCACCGAAAGCTGTAGCTGGTTTTCAGTGTCCCCTGGAACTGCATTCGCTGCCGCACAGACATTCGTGCTCCGCAAAGCTGTGGTTCGTAATGGGGCAACATTCTGTATCTCGCTCTCCCGGAGCCCCGGTGCTAAATTCGAACCGTCCAGCGATTGCGCCCACACGAAAGCTGCCAGCACCGAAAGCTGTAGCTGGTTTTCACTGTCCCCTGGAACTGCATTCGCTGCCGCACAGACATTCGTGCTCTGTAATAGCTTTGCTTGGTAAAGGGGCAACATTCTGTATCTCGCTCTCGCGGGGCCCGGGTGCCAAATTCGAAACGTCCAGCGATTGCGCCCACACGAAAGCTGCCAGCACCGAAAGCTGTAGCTGGTTTTCACTGTCCCCTGGAACTGCATTCGCTGTGTATACACTAGTCAAGGGCTTTTCAGCTTCCCAATCTCTGCCAGGTGCACAAGCAGCTGGGAGGGGGCACAGCCAAGATAGTTGACCCAAACTGCCCAAAGGGCTATTCCATACCATATGGAGTCACACTAAGGATATAAACTGTGGGGAGTTGGCGGGGGTTAGAGTTAACCCTAGGGGTCAGGGTTAGGGTTAGGGGTTAGAGGGTAGAGGTTAGGGTCATTAGGGTTAGGGTTAGGGGTTAGGGTTAGGGTCATTAGGGTTAGGGTCAGGGTTCAATGGTTGCGAGGGGGTTAAATGGTTGGTTTAAATGGTTAGGGTTAAATGGTTGCGAGCCTCTTTGCTGTGAGCAATACCTGTTCATTGCCCTGTGGATTTCTTTTCTTTTTGTTTTCCCCCTGGAGTCATTTTGAGAAATGCCTGAGCTGTTTCCCTTGGGAAAAGATACCCAAACAAAAGAGCCAGAGAACAACAGGACTCTGTCAGAGCAAAGGTCCATCTGGCCCAATACTCTGTCTCCAAGGTGGCCAACCGTAAATGTCTAAAGGAGAGCATATGAGCAGTGCAGGTCTACTTCTGCCGGGCTCCTGGGGGTGCTCGTAGGCCTCAATGGCTGGGACCGGCCTCCCCTGGGATCCCCACCCACACCGTCTCCTGCCAAGGGCCCAGGGGACGTGGTGTCTCAGCTCAGCCTGGGGCCTTG
>NC_132953.1:51500-138500 GCF_034638445.1 Ciconia boyciana
AGAGGGCTGAATTTCCTGGGCAGCAGCCGCAGCCTCCTCCTTGGGAGTTACCTGCAAAGTTTTCTTCCTGTAGGACTGAGGTGCATGCCCGGTAGCTCCCCAGGACTCCTCGCAGGCATGTCCAGGAGTGTTTTGTCATCCTTTGGAGAGGGATGAATTCTCAGGGAGCAGCCCCACACTCCTCTAAGGTTGCTACCAAAAGCCTGTTGTCGATGTTAGAGGCAGGTCCATGCTCTGTACCTTGCTGGGGCTGTTGCAAGGCAGCTTGGGAGTGCTTTGCCCTTCCCTGGAAACAGCTGAAGTCTTGGGTCAAAGACACATAGGGCTCCCAGAAGAACAAAACTGAAGAGTTTTATTCATGTTGGTGGCAGATGTGTGCCCTGTAGCTACCTGGAACTTCTCTCAAACGTCTCCAGGAGCATTTTTGGTTTCTTCTGGAGACTGGGGAATTCCTGAGTAGCAGACCCAGAGGATTCTAAGGTAACTACCCCAACAGCAAGGCGCCTGTGGGGGAAAGTCCATGCCGGTAGCTCCCCAGGACTCCTGTGAGGCATCTCCAGGGGTGTCTTGGCTCTCTGTGGAGAAGGAGGTAGCAGCCCCAGAGTCCTCCGAGGCAGCCACCTGAGGCGTTTTGTGTCTGTTGGGGGCGGGTGCATGCCTGGTAGATGCCCCATATTCCTCGCAGGCATCTCCAGCAGCGTCGAGGTTTCCTCGGGAGACAGGGGAAGTGCCAGGTAGTAGCCCCAGATTTCTAGAGTAGATCCCCAAAGAGCATTGCGTATGTTGGGGGAAGGTGCGTGGCTTCTGGAGCTGTGGCAGGCAGCTCTGGAATGTTTTGTCCTCCCCTGGAGAGCAGGGAATTTGTCAGGGAGCAGCCCCCGAGTCCTGCAGGGAAGGCAGCCAAGGTGTTTTGTGTGTGTTGGAGGCATGTCCATGCTCTGTCCCTTGCTGGGACTCCTCCAAGGCAGCTTGGGAGTGCTGTGACCTTCCCTGGAGAGGGCTGAATTTCCTGGGCAGCAGCCGCAGCCTCCTCCTTGGGAGTTACCTGCAAGGTTTTCTTCCTGTAGGACTGAGGTGCATGCCCGGTAGCTCCCCCGGACTCCTCGCAGGCATGTCCAGGAGTGTTTTGTCATCCTTTGGAGAGGGATGAATTCTCAGGGAGCAGCCCCACACTCCTCTAAGGTTGCTACCAAAAGCCTGTTGTCGATGTTAGAGGCAGGTCCATGCTCTGTACCTTGCTGGGGCTGTTGCAAGGCAGCTTGGGAGTGCTTTGCCCTTCCCTGGAAACAGCTGAAGTCTTGGGTCAAAGACACATAGGGCTCCCAGAAGAACAAAACTGAAGAGTTTTGTTCTTGTTGGCGGCAGATGTGTGCCCTGTAGCTACCTGGAACTTCTCTCAAACGTCTCCAGGAGCATTTTTGGTTTCTTCTGGAGACCGGGGAATTGCTGAATAGCAGACCCAGATGATTCTAAGGTAACTACCCCAACAGCAAGGCGCCTGTGGGTATAAGTCCATGCCGGTAGCTCCCCAGGACTCCTGTGAGGCATCTCCAGGGGTGTCTTGGCTCTCTGTGGAGAAGGAGGTAGCAGCCCCAGAGTCCTCCGAGGCAGCCACCTGAGGCGTTTTGTGTCTGTTGGGGGCGGGTGCATGCCTGGTAGATGCCCCATATTCCTCGCAGGCATCTCCAGCAGCGTCGAGGTTTCCTCGGGAGACAGGGGAAGTGCCAGGTAGTAGCCCCAGATTTCTAGAGTAGATCCCCAAAGAGCATTGCGTATGTTGGGGGAAGGTGCGTGGCTTCTGGAGCTGTGGCAGGCAGCTCTGGAATGTTTTGTCCTCCCTGGAGAGCAGGGAATTTGTCAGGGAGCAGCCCCCGAGTCCTGCAGGGAAGGCAGCCAAGGTGTTTTGTGTGTGTTGGAGGCATGTCCATGCTGTGTCCCTTGCTGGGACTCCTCCAAGGCAGCTTGGGAGTGCTGTGACCTTCCCTGGAGAGGGCTGAATTTCCTGGGCAGCAGCCGCAGCCTCCTCCTTGGGAGTTACCTGCAAGGTTTTCTTCCTGTAGGACTGAGGTGCATGCCCGGTAGCTCCCCAGGACTCCTCGCAGGCATGTCCAGGAGTGTTTTGTCATCCTTTGGAGAGGGATGAATTCTCAGGGAGCAGCCCCACACTCCTCTAAGGTTGCTACCAAAAGCCTGTTGTCGATGTTAGAGGCAGGTCCATGCTCTGTACCTTGCTGGGGCTGTTGCAAGGCAGCTTGGGAGTGCTTTGCCCTTCCCTGGAAACAGCTGAAGTCTTGGGTCAAAGACACATAGGGCTCCCAGAAGAACAAAACTGAAGAGTTTTGTTCTTGTTGGCGGCAGATGTGTGCCCTGTAGCTACCTGGAACTTCTCTCAAACGTCTCCAGGAGCATTTTTGGTTTCTTCTGGAGACCGGGGAATTGCTGAATAGCAGACCCAGATGATTCTAAGGTAACTACCCCAACAGCAAGGCGCCTGTGGGGGAAAGTCCATGCCGGTAGCTCCCCAGGACTCCTGTGAGGCATCTCCAGGGGTGTCTTGGCTCTCTGTGGAGAAGGAGGTAGCAGCCCCAGAGTCCTCCGAGGCAGCCACCTGAGGCGTTTTGTGTCTGTTGGGGGCGGGTGCATGCCTGGTAGATGCCCCATATTCCTCGCAGGCATCTCCAGCAGCGTCGAG
Source organism: Ciconia boyciana (assembly GCF_034638445.1). Classification (NCBI taxonomy): domain Eukaryota; kingdom Metazoa; phylum Chordata; class Aves; order Ciconiiformes; family Ciconiidae; genus Ciconia; species Ciconia boyciana. Next base: position 54,193 of record NC_132953.1, read on the forward strand.
GTTTCCTCGGGAGACAGGGGAAGTGCCAGGTAGTAGCCCCAGATTTCTAGAGTAGATCCCCAAAGAGCATTGCGTATGTTGGGGGAAGGTGCGTGGCTTCTGGAGCTGTGGCAGGCAGCTCTGGAATGTTTTGTCCTCCCCTGGAGAGCAGGGAATTTGTCAGGGAGAGCCCCCGAGTCCTGCAGGGAAGGCAGCCAAGGTGTTTTGTGTGTGTTGGAGGCATGTCCATGCTCTGTCCCTTGCTGGGACTCCTCCAAGGCAGCTTGGGAGTGCTGTGACCTTCCCTGGAGAGGGCTGAATTTCCTGGGCAGCAGCCGCAGCCTCCTCCTTGGGAGTTACCTGCAAGGTTTTCTTCCTGTAGGACTGAGGTGCATGCCCGGTAGCTCCCCAGGACTCCTCGCAGGCATGTCCAGGAGTGTTTTGTCATCCTTTGGAGAGGGATGAATTCTCAGGGAGCAGCCCCACACTCCTCTAAGGTTGCTACCAAAAGCCTGTTGTCGATGTTAGAGGCAGGTCCATGCTCTGTACCTTGCTGGGGCTGTTGCAAGGCAGCTTGGGAGTGCTTTGCCCTTCCCTGGAAACAGCTGAAGTCTTGGGTCAAAGACACATAGGGCTCCCAGAAGAACAAAACTGAAGAGTTTTATTCATGTTGGTGGCAGATGTGTGCCCTGTAGCTACCTGGAACTTCTCTCAAACGTCTCCAGGAGCATTTTTGGTTTCTTCTGGAGACCGGGGAATTGCTGAATAGCAGACCCAGATGATTCTAAGGTAACTACCCCAACAGCAAGGCGCCTGTGGGGAAAGTCCATGCCGGTAGCTCCCCAGGACTCCTGTGAGGCATCTCCAGGGGTGTCTTGGCTCTCTGTGGAGAAGGAGGTAGCAGCCCCAGAGTCCTCCGAGGCAGCCACCTGAGGCGTTTTGTGTCTGTTGGGGTAGGGTGCATGCCTGGTAGATGCCCCATATTCCTCGCAGGCATCTCCAGCAGCGTCGAGGTTTCCTCGGGAGACAGGGGAAGTGCCAGGTAGTAGCCCCAGATTTCTAGAGTAGATCCCCAAAGAGCATTGCGTATGTTGGGGGAAGGTGCGTGGCTTCTGGAGCTGTGGCAGGCAGCTCTGGAATGTTTTGTCCTCCCCTGGAGAGCAGGGAATTTGTCAGGGAGCAGCCCCCGAGTCCTGCAGGGAAGGCAGCCAAGGTGTTTTGTGTGTGTTGGAGGCATGTCCATGCTGTGTCCCTTGCTGGGACTCCTCCAAGGCAGCTTGGGAGTGCTGTGACCTTCCCTGGAGAGGGCTGAATTTCCTGGGCAGCAGCCGCAGCCTCCTCCTTGGGAGTTACCTGCAAGGTTTTCTTCCTGTAGGACTGAGGTGCATGCCCGGTAGCTCCCCAGGACTCCTCGCAGGCATGTCCAGGAGTGTTTTGTCATCCTTTGGAGAGGGATGAATTCTCAGGGAGCAGCCCCACACTCCTCTAAGGTTGCTACCAAAAGCCTGTTGTCGATGTTAGAGGCAGGTCCATGCTCTGTACCTTGCTGGGGCTGTTGCAAGGCAGCTTGGGAGTGCTTTGCCCTTCCCTGGAAACAGCTGAAGTCTTGGGTCAAAGACACATAGGGCTCCCAGAAGAACAAAACTGAAGAGTTTTATTCATGTTGGTGGCAGATGTGTGCCCTGTAGCTACCTGGAACTTCTCTCAAACGTCTCCAGGAGCATTTTTGGTTTCTTCTGGAGACCGGGGAATTGCTGAATAGCAGACCCAGATGATTCTAAGGTAACTACCCCAACAGCAAGGCGCCTGTGGGGGAAAGTCCATGCCGGTAGCTCCCCAGGACTCCTGTGAGGCATCTCCAGGGGTGTCTTGGCTCTCTGTGGAGAAGGAGGTAGCAGCCCCAGAGTCCTCCGAGGCAGCCACCTGAGGCGTTTTGTGTCTGTTGGGGGCGGGTGCATGCCTGGTAGATGCCCCATATTCCTCGCAGGCATCTCCAGCAGCGTCGAGGTTTCCTCGGGAGACAGGGGAAGTGCCAGGTAGTAGCCCCAGATTTCTAGAGTAGATCCCCAAAGAGCATTGCGTATGTTGGGGGAAGGTGCGTGGCTTCTGGAGCTGTGGCAGGCAGCTCTGGAATGTTTTGTCCTCCCCTGGAGAGCAGGGAATTTGTCAGGGAGCAGCCCCTGAGTCCTGCAGGGAAGGCAGCCAAGGTGTTTTGTGTGTGTTGGAGGCATGTCCATGCTCTGTCCCTTGCTGGGACTCCTCCAAGGCAGCTTGGGAGTGCTGTGACCTTCCCTGGAGAGGGCTGAATTTCCTGGGCAGCAGCCGCAGCCTCCTCCTTGGGAGTTACCTGCAAGGTTTTCTTCCTGTAGGACTGAGGTGCATGCCCGGTAGCTCCCCCGGACTCCTCGCAGGCATGTCCAGGAGTGTTTTGTCATCCTTTGGAGAGGGATGAATTCTCAGGGAGCAGCCCCACACTCCTCTAAGGTTGCTACCAAAAGCCTGTTGTCGATGTTAGAGGCAGGTCCATGCTCTGTACCTTGCTGGGGCTGTTGCAAGGCAGCTTGGGAGTGCTTTGCCCTTCCCTGGAAACAGCTGAAGTCTTGGGTCAAAGACACATAGGGCTCCCAGAAGAACAAAACTGAAGAGTTTTGTTCTTGTTGGCGGCAGATGTGTGCCCTGTAGCTACCTGGAACTTCTCTCAAACGTCTCCAGGAGCATTTTTGGTTTCTTCTGGAGACCGGGGAATTGCTGAATAGCAGACCCAGATGATTCTAAGGTAACTACCCCAACAGCAAGGCGCCTGTGGGGAAAGTCCATGCCGGTAGCTCCCCAGGACTCCTGTGAGGCATCTCCAGGGGTGTCTTGGCTCTCTGTGGAGAAGGAGGTAGCAGCCCCAGAGTCCTCCGAGGCAGCCACCTGAGGCGTTTTGTGTCTGTTGGGGGCGGGTGCATGCCTGGTAGATGCCCCATATTCCTCGCAGGCATCTCCAGCAGCGTCGAGGTTTCCTCGGGAGACAGGGGAAGTGCCAGGTAGTAGCCCCAGATTTCTAGAGTAGATCCCCAAAGAGCATTGCGTATGTTGGGGGAAGGTGCGTGGCTTCTGGAGCTGTGGCAGGCAGCTCTGGAATGTTTTGTCCTCCCCTGGAGAGCAGGGAATTTGTCAGGGAGCAGCCCCGAGTCCTGCAGGGAAGGCAGCCAAGGTGTTTTGTGTGTGTTGGAGGCATGTCCATGCTCTGTCCCTTGCTGGGACTCCTCCAAGGCAGCTTGGGAGTGCTGTGACCTTCCCTGGAGAGGGCTGAATTTCCTGGGCAGCAGCCGCAGCCTCCTCCTTGGGAGTTACCTGCAAGGTTTTCTTCCTGTAGGACTGAGGTGCATGCCCGGTAGCTCCCCCGGACTCCTCGCAGGCATGTCCAGGAGTGTTTTGTCATCCTTTGGAGAGGGATGAATTCTCAGGGAGCAGCCCCACACTCCTCTAAGGTTGCTACCAAAAGCCTGTTGTCGATGTTAGAGGCAGGTCCATGCTCTGTACCTTGCTGGGGCTGTTGCAAGGCAGCTTGGGAGTGCTTTGCCCTTCCCTGGAAACAGCTGAAGTCTTGGGTCAAAGACACATAGGGCTCCCAGAAGAACAAAACTGAAGAGTTTTGTTCTTGTTGGCGGCAGATGTGTGCCCTGTAGCTACCTGGAACTTCTCTCAAACGTCTCCAGGAGCATTTTTGGTTTCTTCTGGAGACCGGGGAATTGCTGAATAGCAGACCCAGATGATTCTAAGGTAACTACCCCAACAGCAAGGCGCCTGTGGGGGAAAGTCCATGCCGGTAGCTCCCCAGGACTCCTGTGAGGCATCTCCAGGGGTGTCTTGGCTCTCTGTGGAGAAGGAGGTAGCAGCCCCAGAGTCCTCCGAGGCAGCCACCTGAGGCGTTTTGTGTCTGTTGGGGTGGGTGCATGCCTGGTAGATGCCCCATATTCCTCGCAGGCATCTCCAGCAGCGTCGAGGTTTCCTCGGGAGACAGGGGAAGTGCCAGGTAGTAGCCCCAGATTTCTAGAGTAGATCCCCAAAGAGCATTGCGTATGTTGGGGGAAGGTGCGTGGCTTCTGGAGCTGTGGCAGGCAGCTCTGGAATGTTTTGTCCTCCCGTGGAGAGCAGGGAATTTGTCAGGGAGAGCCCCCGAGTCCTGCAGGGAAGGCAGCCAAGGTGTTTTGTGTGTGTTGGAGGCATGTCCATGCTCTGTCCCTTGCTGGGACTCCTCCAAGGCAGCTTGGGAGTGCTGTGACCTTCCCTGGAGAGGGCTGAATTTCCTGGGCAGCAGCCGCAGCCTCCTCCTTGGGAGTTACCTGCAAGGTTTTCTTCCTGTAGGACTGAGGTGCATGCCCGGTAGCTCCCCCGGACTCCTCGCAGGCATGTCCAGGAGTGTTTTGTCATCCTTTGGAGAGGGATGAATTCTCAGGGAGCAGCCCCACACTCCTCTAAGGTTGCTACCAAAAGCCTGTTGTCGATGTTAGAGGCAGGTCCATGCTCTGTACCTTGCTGGGGCTGTTGCAAGGCAGCTTGGGAGTGCTTTGCCCTTCCCTGGAAACAGCTGAAGTCTTGGGTCAAAGACACATAGGGCTCCCAGAAGAACAAAACTGAAGAGTTTTGTTCTTGTTGGCGGCAGATGTGTGCCCTGTAGCTACCTGGAACTTCTCTCAAACGTCTCCAGGAGCATTTTTGGTTTCTTCTGGAGACCGGGGAATTGCTGAATAGCAGACCCAGATGATTCTAAGGTAACTACCCCAACAGCAAGGCGCCTGTGGGGAAAGTCCATGCCGGTAGCTCCCCAGGACTCCTGTGAGGCATCTCCAGGGGTGTCTTGGCTCTCTGTGGAGAAGGAGGTAGCAGCCCCAGAGTCCTCCGAGGCAGCCACCTGAGGCGTTTTGTGTCTGTTGGGGGCGGGTGCATGCCTGGTAGATGCCCCATATTCCTCGCAGGCATCTCCAGCAGCGTCGAGGTTTCCTCGGGAGACAGGGGAAGTGCCAGGTAGTAGCCCCAGATTTCTAGAGTAGATCCCCAAAGAGCATTGCGTATGTTGGGGGAAGGTGCGTGGCTTCTGGAGCTGTGGCAGGCAGCTCTGGAATGTTTTGTCCTCCGCTGGAGAGCAGGGAATTTGTCAGGGAGCAGGCCCCGAGTCCTGCAGGGAAGGCAGCCAAGGTGTTTTGTGTGTGTTGGAGGCATGTCCATGCTCTGTCCCTTGCTGGGACTCCTCCAAGGCAGCTTGGGAGTGCTGTGACCTTCCCTGGAGAGGGCTGAATTTCCTGGGCAGCAGCCGCAGCCTCCTCCTTGGGAGTTACCTGCAAGGTTTTCTTCCTGTAGGACTGAGGTGCATGCCCGGTAGCTCCCCCGGACTCCTCGCAGGCATGTCCAGGAGTGTTTTGTCATCCTTTGGAGAGGGATGAATTCTCAGGGAGCAGCCCCACACTCCTCTAAGGTTGCTACCAAAAGCCTGTTGTCGATGTTAGAGGCAGGTCCATGCTCTGTACCTTGCTGGGGCTGTTGCAAGGCAGCTTGGGAGTGCTTTGCCCTTCCCTGGAAACAGCTGAAGTCTTGGGTCAAAGACACATAGGGCTCCCAGAAGAACAAAACTGAAGAGTTTTGTTCTTGTTGGCGGCAGATGTGTGCCCTGTAGCTACCTGGAACTTCTCTCAAACGTCTCCAGGAGCATTTTTGGTTTCTTCTGGAGACCGGGGAATTGCTGAATAGCAGACCCAGATGATTCTAAGGTAACTACCCCAACAGCAAGGCGCCTGTGGGGGAAAGTCCATGCCGGTAGCTCCCCAGGACTCCTGTGAGGCATCTCCAGGGGTGTCTTGGCTCTCTGTGGAGAAGGAGGTAGCAGCCCCAGAGTCCTCCGAGGCAGCCACCTGAGGCGTTTTGTGTCTGTTGGGGGCGGGTGCATGCCTGGTAGATGCCCCATATTCCTCGCAGGCATCTCCAGCAGCGTCGAGGTTTCCTCGGGAGACAGGGGAAGTGCCAGGTAGTAGCCCCAGATTTCTAGAGTAGATCCCCAAAGAGCATTGCGTATGTTGGGGGAAGGTGCGTGGCTTCTGGAGCTGTGGCAGGCAGCTCTGGAATGTTTTGTCCTCCCCTGGAGAGCAGAGAACTTTTCAGGGAGCAGCCCCCGAGTCCTGCAGGGAAGGCAGCCAAGGTGTTTTGTGTGTGTTGGAGGCATGTCCATGCTCTGTCCCTTGCTGGGACTCCTCCAAGGCAGCTTGGGAGTGCTGTGACCTTCCCTGGAGAGGGCTGAATTTCCTGGGCAGCAGCCGCAGCCTCCTCCTTGGGAGTTACCTGCAAGGTTTTCTTCCTGTAGGACTGAGGTGCATGCCCGGTAGCTCCCCCGGACTCCTCGCAGGCATGTCCAGGAGTGTTTTGTCATCCTTTGGAGAGGGATGAATTCTCAGGGAGCAGCCCCACACTCCTCTAAGGTTGCTACCAAAAGCCTGTTGTCGATGTTAGAGGCAGGTCCATGCTCTGTACCTTGCTGGGGCTGTTGCAAGGCAGCTTGGGAGTGCTTTGCCCTTCCCTGGAAACAGCTGAAGTCTTGGGTCAAAGACACATAGGGCTCCCAGAAGAACAAAACTGAAGAGTTTTGTTCTTGTTGGCGGCAGATGTGTGCCCTGTAGCTACCTGGAACTTCTCTCAAACGTCTCCAGGAGCATTTTTGGTTTCTTCTGGAGACCGGGGAATTGCTGAATAGCAGACCCAGATGATTCTAAGGTAACTACCCCAACAGCAAGGCGCCTGTGGGGGAAAGTCCATGCCGGTAGCTCCCCAGGACTCCTGTGAGGCATCTCCAGGGGTGTCTTGGCTCTCTGTGGAGAAGGAGGTAGCAGCCCCAGAGTCCTCCGAGGCAGCCACCTGAGGCGTTTTGTGTCTGTTGGGGGCGGGTGCATGCCTGGTAGATGCCCCATATTCCTCGCAGGCATCTCCAGCAGCGTCGAGGTTTCCTCGGGAGACAGGGGAAGTGCCAGGTAGTAGCCCCAGATTTCTAGAGTAGATCCCCAAAGAGCATTGCGTATGTTGGGGGAAGGTGCGTGGCTTCTGGAGCTGTGGCAGGCAGCTCTGGAATGTTTTGTCCTCCCCTGGAGAGCAGGGAATTTGTCAGGGAGAGCCCCCGAGTCCTGCAGGGAAGGCAGCCAAGGTGTTTTGTGTGTGTTGGAGGCATGTCCATGCTCTGTCCCTTGCTGGGACTCCTCCAAGGCAGCTTGGGAGTGCTGTGACCTTCCCTGGAGAGGGCTGAATTTCCTGGGCAGCAGCCGCAGCCTCCTCCTTGGGAGTTACCTGCAAGGTTTTCTTCCTGTAGGACTGAGGTGCATGCCCGGTAGCTCCCCCGGACTCCTCGCAGGCATGTCCAGGAGTGTTTTGTCATCCTTTGGAGAGGGATGAATTCTCAGGGAGCAGCCCCACACTCCTCTAAGGTTGCTACCAAAAGCCTGTTGTCGATGTTAGAGGCAGGTCCATGCTCTGTACCTTGCTGGGGCTGTTGCAAGGCAGCTTGGGAGTGCTTTGCCCTTCCCTGGAAACAGCTGAAGTCTTGGGTCAAAGACACATAGGGCTCCCAGAAGAACAAAACTGAAGAGTTTTGTTCTTGTTGGCGGCAGATGTGTGCCCTGTAGCTACCTGGAACTTCTCTCAAACGTCTCCAGGAGCATTTTTGGTTTCTTCTGGAGACCGGGGAATTGCTGAATAGCAGACCCAGATGATTCTAAGGTAACTACCCCAACAGCAAGGCGCCTGTGGGGAAAGTCCATGCCGGTAGCTCCCCAGGACTCCTGTGAGGCATCTCCAGGGGTGTCTTGGCTCTCTGTGGAGAAGGAGGTAGCAGCCCCAGAGTCCTCCGAGGCAGCCACCTGAGGCGTTTTGTGTCTGTTGGGGGCGGGTGCATGCCTGGTAGATGCCCCATATTCCTCGCAGGCATCTCCAGCAGCGTCGAGGTTTCCTCGGGAGACAGGGGAAGTGCCAGGTAGTAGCCCCAGATTTCTAGAGTAGATCCCCAAAGAGCATTGCGTATGTTGGGGGAAGGTGCGTGGCTTCTGGAGCTGTGGCAGGCAGCTCTGGAATGTTTTGTCCTCCCCTGGAGAGCAGGGAATTTGTCAGGGAGCAGCCCCGAGTCCTGCAGGGAAGGCAGCCAAGGTGTTTTGTGTGTGTTGGAGGCATGTCCATGCTCTGTCCCTTGCTGGGACTCCTCCAAGGCAGCTTGGGAGTGCTGTGACCTTCCCTGGAGAGGGCTGAATTTCCTGGGCAGCAGCCGCAGCCTCCTCCTTGGGAGTTACCTGCAAGGTTTTCTTCCTGTAGGACTGAGGTGCATGCCCGGTAGCTCCCCAGGACTCCTCGCAGGCATGTCCAGGAGTGTTTTGTCATCCTTTGGAGAGGGATGAATTCTCAGGGAGCAGCCCCACACTCCTCTAAGGTTGCTACCAAAAGCCTGTTGTCGATGTTAGAGGCAGGTCCATGCTCTGTACCTTGCTGGGGCTGTTGCAAGGCAGCTTGGGAGTGCTTTGCCCTTCCCTGGAAACAGCTGAAGTCTTGGGTCAAAGACACATAGGGCTCCCAGAAGAACAAAACTGAAGAGTTTTGTTCTTGTTGGCGGCAGATGTGTGCCCTGTAGCTACCTGGAACTTCTCTCAAACGTCTCCAGGAGCATTTTTGGTTTCTTCTGGAGACCGGGGAATTGCTGAATAGCAGACCCAGATGATTCTAAGGTAACTACCCCAACAGCAAGGCGCCTGTGGGGGAAAGTCCATGCCGGTAGCTCCCCAGGACTCCTGTGAGGCATCTCCAGGGGTGTCTTGGCTCTCTGTGGAGAAGGAGGTAGCAGCCCCAGAGTCCTCCGAGGCAGCCACCTGAGGCGTTTTGTGTCTGTTGGGGGCGGGTGCATGCCTGGTAGATGCCCCATATTCCTCGCAGGCATCTCCAGCAGCGTCGAGGTTTCCTCGGGAGACAGGGGAAGTGCCAGGTAGTAGCCCCAGATTTCTAGAGTAGATCCCCAAAGAGCATTGCGTATGTTGGGGGAAGGTGCGTGGCTTCTGGAGCTGTGGCAGGCAGCTCTGGAATGTTTTGTCCTCCCCTGGAGAGCAGGGAATTTGTCAGGGAGAGGTGCCGAGTCCTGCAGGGAAGGCAGCCAAGGTGTTTTGTGTGTGTTGGAGGCATGTCCATGCTCTGTCCCTTGCTGGGACTCCTCCAAGGCAGCTTGGGAGTGCTGTGACCTTCCCTGGAGAGGGCTGAATTTCCTGGGCAGCAGCCGCAGCCTCCTCCTTGGGAGTTACCTGCAAGGTTTTCTTCCTGTAGGACTGAGGTGCATGCCCGGTAGCTCCCCCGGACTCCTCGCAGGCATGTCCAGGAGTGTTTTGTCATCCTTTGGAGAGGGATGAATTCTCAGGGAGCAGCCCCACACTCCTCTAAGGTTGCTACCAAAAGCCTGTTGTCGATGTTAGAGGCAGGTCCATGCTCTGTACCTTGCTGGGGCTGTTGCAAGGCAGCTTGGGAGTGCTTTGCCCTTCCCTGGAAACAGCTGAAGTCTTGGGTCAAAGACACATAGGGCTCCCAGAAGAACAAAACTGAAGAGTTTTATTCATGTTGGTGGCAGATGTGTGCCCTGTAGCTACCTGGAACTTCTCTCAAACGTCTCCAGGAGCATTTTTGGTTTCTTCTGGAGACCGGGGAATTGCTGAATAGCAGACCCAGATGATTCTAAGGTAACTACCCCAACAGCAAGGCGCCTGTGAGGAAATGTCCATGCCGGTAGCTCCCCAGGACTCCTGTGAGGCATCTCCAGGGGTGTCTTGGCTCTCTGTGGAGAAGGAGGTAGCAGCCCCAGAGTCCTCCGAGGCAGCCACCTGAGGCGTTTTGTGTCTGTTGGGGGCGGGTGCATGCCTGGTAGATGCCCCATATTCCTCGCAGGCATCTCCAGCAGCGTCGAGGTTTCCTCGGGAGACAGGGGAAGTGCCAGGTAGTAGCCCCAGATTTCTAGAGTAGATCCCCAAAGAGCATTGCGTATGTTGGGGGAAGGTGCGTGGCTTCTGGAGCTGTGGCAGGCAGCTCTGGAATGTTTTGTCCTCCCCTGGAGAGCAGGGAATTTGTCAGGGAGCAGACCCGAGTCCTGCAGGGAAGGCAGCCAAGGTGTTTTGTGTGTGTTGGAGGCATGTCCATGCTCTGTCCCTTGCTGGGACTCCTCCAAGGCAGCTTGGGAGTGCTGTGACCTTCCCTGGAGAGGGCTGAATTTCCTGGGCAGCAGCCGCAGCCTCCTCCTTGGGAGTTACCTGCAAGGTTTTCTTCCTGTAGGACTGAGGTGCATGCCCGGTAGCTCCCCAGGACTCCTCGCAGGCATGTCCAGGAGTGTTTTGTCATCCTTTGGAGAGGGATGAATTCTCAGGGAGCAGCCCCACACTCCTCTAAGGTTGCTACCAAAAGCCTGTTGTCGATGTTAGAGGCAGGTCCATGCTCTGTACCTTGCTGGGGCTGTTGCAAGGCAGCTTGGGAGTGCTTTGCCCTTCCCTGGAAACAGCTGAAGTCTTGGGTCAAAGACACATAGGGCTCCCAGAAGAACAAAACTGAAGAGTTTTGTTCTTGTTGGCGGCAGATGTGTGCCCTGTAGCTACCTGGAACTTCTCTCAAACGTCTCCAGGAGCATTTTTGGTTTCTTCTGGAGACCGGGGAATTGCTGAATAGCAGACCCAGATGATTCTAAGGTAACTACCCCAACAGCAAGGCGCCTGTGGGGAAAGTCCATGCCGGTAGCTCCCCAGGACTCCTGTGAGGCATCTCCAGGGGTGTCTTGGCTCTCTGTGGAGAAGGAGGTAGCAGCCCCAGAGTCCTCCGAGGCAGCCACCTGAGGCGTTTTGTGTCTGTTGGGGGCGGGTGCATGCCTGGTAGATGCCCCATATTCCTCGCAGGCATCTCCAGCAGCGTCGAGGTTTCCTCGGGAGACAGGGGAAGTGCCAGGTAGTAGCCCCAGATTTCTAGAGTAGATCCCCAAAGAGCATTGCGTATGTTGGGGGAAGGTGCGTGGCTTCTGGAGCTGTGGCAGGCAGCTCTGGAATGTTTTGTCCTCCCTGGAGAGCAGGGAATTTGTCAGGGAGCACCCCCGAGTCCTGCAGGGAAGGCAGCCAAGGTGTTTTGTGTGTGTTGGAGGCATGTCCATGCTCTGTCCCTTGCTGGGACTCCTCCAAGGCAGCTTGGGAGTGCTGTGACCTTCCCTGGAGAGGGCTGAATTTCCTGGGCAGCAGCCGCAGCCTCCTCCTTGGGAGTTACCTGCAAGGTTTTCTTCCTGTAGGACTGAGGTGCATGCCCGGTAGCTCCCCCGGACTCCTCGCAGGCATGTCCAGGAGTGTTTTGTCATCCTTTGGAGAGGGATGAATTCTCAGGGAGCAGCCCCACACTCCTCTAAGGTTGCTACCAAAAGCCTGTTGTCGATGTTAGAGGCAGGTCCATGCTCTGTACCTTGCTGGGGCTGTTGCAAGGCAGCTTGGGAGTGCTTTGCCCTTCCCTGGAAACAGCTGAAGTCTTGGGTCAAAGACACATAGGGCTCCCAGAAGAACAAAACTGAAGAGTTTTGTTCTTGTTGGCGGCAGATGTGTGCCCTGTAGCTACCTGGAACTTCTCTCAAACGTCTCCAGGAGCATTTTTGGTTTCTTCTGGAGACCGGGGAATTGCTGAATAGCAGACCCAGATGATTCTAAGGTAACTACCCCAACAGCAAGGCGTCCGTTGGGGGAAATTCCATGCCGGTAGCTCCCCAGGACTCCTGTGAGGCATCTCCAGGGGTGTCTTGGCTCTCTGTGGAGAAGGAGGTAGCAGCCCCAGAGTCCTCCGAGGCAGCCACCTGAGGCGTTTTGTGTCTGTTGGGGGCGGGTGCATGCCTGGTAGATGCCCCATATTCCTCGCAGGCATCTCCAGCAGCGTCGAGGTTTCCTCGGGAGACAGGGGAAGTGCCAGGTAGTAGCCCCAGATTTCTAGAGTAGATCCCCAAAGAGCATTGCGTATGTTGGGGGAAGGTGCGTGGCTTCTGGAGCTGTGGCAGGCAGCTCTGGAATGTTTTGTCCTCCCCTGGAGAGCAGGGAATTTGTCAGGGAGCAGCCCCGAGTCCTGCAGGGAAGGCAGCCAAGGTGTTTTGTGTGTGTTGGAGGCATGTCCATGCTCTGTCCCTTGCTGGGACTCCTCCAAGGCAGCTTGGGAGTGCTGTGACCTTCCCTGGAGAGGGCTGAATTTCCTGGGCAGCAGCCGCAGCCTCCTCCTTGGGAGTTACCTGCAAGGTTTTCTTCCTGTAGGACTGAGGTGCATGCCCGGTAGCTCCCCCGGACTCCTCGCAGGCATGTCCAGGAGTGTTTTGTCATCCTTTGGAGAGGGATGAATTCTCAGGGAGCAGCCCCACACTCCTCTAAGGTTGCTACCAAAAGCCTGTTGTCGATGTTAGAGGCAGGTCCATGCTCTGTACCTTGCTGGGGCTGTTGCAAGGCAGCTTGGGAGTGCTTTGCCCTTCCCTGGAAACAGCTGAAGTCTTGGGTCAAAGACACATAGGACTCCCAGGCAGTTACGTGAAGAGTTTTGTTCATGTTGGCGGCAGATGTGTGCCCTGTAGCTACCTGGAACTTCTCTCAAACGTCTCCAGGAGCATTTTTGGTTTCTTCTGGAGACCGGGGAATTGCTGAATAGCAGACCCAGATGATTCTAAGGTAACTACCCCAACAGCAAGGCGCCTGTGGGGGAAAGTCCATGCCGGTAGCTCCCCAGGACTCCTGTGAGGCATCTCCAGGGGTGTCTTGGCTCTCTGTGGAGAAGGAGGTAGCAGCCCCAGAGTCCTCCGAGGCAGCCACCTGAGGCGTTTTGTGTCTGTTGGGGGCGGGTGCATGCCTGGTAGATGCCCCATATTCCTCGCAGGCATCTCCAGCAGCGTCGAGGTTTCCTCGGGAGACAGGGGAAGTGCCAGGTAGTAGCCCCAGATTTCTAGAGTAGATCCCCAAAGAGCATTGCGTATGTTGGGGGAAGGTGCGTGGCTTCTGGAGCTGTGGCAGGCAGCTCTGGAATGTTTTGTCCTCCCCTGGAGAGCAGGGAATTTGTCAGGGAGCAGCCCCTGAGTCCTGCAGGGAAGGCAGCCAAGGTGTTTTGTGTGTGTTGGAGGCATGTCCATGCTCTGTCCCTTGCTGGGACTCCTCCAAGGCAGCTTGGGAGTGCTGTGACCTTCCCTGGAGAGGGCTGAATTTCCTGGGCAGCAGCCGCAGCCTCCTCCTTGGGAGTTACCTGCAAGGTTTTCTTCCTGTAGGACTGAGGTGCATGCCCGGTAGCTCCCCAGGACTCCTCGCAGGCATGTCCAGGAGTGTTTTGTCATCCTTTGGAGAGGGATGAATTCTCAGGGAGCAGCCCCACACTCCTCTAAGGTTGCTACCAAAAGCCTGTTGTCGATGTTAGAGGCAGGTCCATGCTCTGTACCTTGCTGGGGCTGTTGCAAGGCAGCTTGGGAGTGCTTTGCCCTTCCCTGGAAACAGCTGAAGTCTTGGGTCAAAGACACATAGGGCTCCCAGAAGAACAAAACTGAAGAGTTTTGTTCTTGTTGGCGGCAGATGTGTGCCCTGTAGCTACCTGGAACTTCTCTCAAACGTCTCCAGGAGCATTTTTGGTTTCTTCTGGAGACCGGGGAATTGCTGAATAGCAGACCCAGATGATTCTAAGGTAACTACCCCAACAGCAAGGCGCCTGTGGGGAAAGTCCATGCCGGTAGCTCCCCAGGACTCCTGTGAGGCATCTCCAGGGGTGTCTTGGCTCTCTGTGGAGAAGGAGGTAGCAGCCCCAGAGTCCTCCGAGGCAGCCACCTGAGGCGTTTTGTGTCTGTTGGGGGCGGGTGCATGCCTGGTAGATGCCCCATATTCCTCGCAGGCATCTCCAGCAGCGTCGAGGTTTCCTCGGGAGACAGGGGAAGTGCCAGGTAGTAGCCCCAGATTTCTAGAGTAGATCCCCAAAGAGCATTGCGTATGTTGGGGGAAGGTGCGTGGCTTCTGGAGCTGTGGCAGGCAGCTCTGGAATGTTTTGTCCTCCCCTGGAGAGCAGGGAATTTGTCAGGGAGCAGCCCCGAGTCCTGCAGGGAAGGCAGCCAAGGTGTTTTGTGTGTGTTGGAGGCATGTCCATGCTCTGTCCCTTGCTGGGACTCCTCCAAGGCAGCTTGGGAGTGCTGTGACCTTCCCTGGAGAGGGCTGAATTTCCTGGGCAGCAGCCGCAGCCTCCTCCTTGGGAGTTACCTGCAAGGTTTTCTTCCTGTAGGACTGAGGTGCATGCCCGGTAGCTCCCCCGGACTCCTCGCAGGCATGTCCAGGAGTGTTTTGTCATCCTTTGGAGAGGGATGAATTCTCAGGGAGCAGCCCCACACTCCTCTAAGGTTGCTACCAAAAGCCTGTTGTCGATGTTAGAGGCAGGTCCATGCTCTGTACCTTGCTGGGGCTGTTGCAAGGCAGCTTGGGAGTGCTTTGCCCTTCCCTGGAAACAGCTGAAGTCTTGGGTCAAAGACACATAGGGCTCCCAGAAGAACAAAACTGAAGAGTTTTGTTCTTGTTGGCGGCAGATGTGTGCCCTGTAGCTACCTGGAACTTCTCTCAAACGTCTCCAGGAGCATTTTTGGTTTCTTCTGGAGACCGGGGAATTGCTGAATAGCAGACCCAGATGATTCTAAGGTAACTACCCCAACAGCAAGGCGCCTGTGGGGGAAAGTCCATGCCGGTAGCTCCCCAGGACTCCTGTGAGGCATCTCCAGGGGTGTCTTGGCTCTCTGTGGAGAAGGAGGTAGCAGCCCCAGAGTCCTCCGAGGCAGCCACCTGAGGCGTTTTGTGTCTGTTGGGGGCGGGTGCATGCCTGGTAGATGCCCCATATTCCTCGCAGGCATCTCCAGCAGCGTCGAGGTTTCCTCGGGAGACAGGGGAAGTGCCAGGTAGTAGCCCCAGATTTCTAGAGTAGATCCCCAAAGAGCATTGCGTATGTTGGGGGAAGGTGCGTGGCTTCTGGAGCTGTGGCAGGCAGCTCTGGAATGTTTTGTCCTCCCCTGGAGAGCAGGGAATTTGTCAGGGAGCAGGCCCCGAGTCCTGCAGGGAAGGCAGCCAAGGTGTTTTGTGTGTGTTGGAGGCATGTCCATGCTCTGTCCCTTGCTGGGACTCCTCCAAGGCAGCTTGGGAGTGCTGTGACCTTCCCTGGAGAGGGCTGAATTTCCTGGGCAGCAGCCGCAGCCTCCTCCTTGGGAGTTACCTGCAAGGTTTTCTTCCTGTAGGACTGAGGTGCATGCCCGGTAGCTCCCCCGGACTCCTCGCAGGCATGTCCAGGAGTGTTTTGTCATCCTTTGGAGAGGGATGAATTCTCAGGGAGCAGCCCCACACTCCTCTAAGGTTGCTACCAAAAGCCTGTTGTCGATGTTAGAGGCAGGTCCATGCTCTGTACCTTGCTGGGGCTGTTGCAAGGCAGCTTGGGAGTGCTTTGCCCTTCCCTGGAAACAGCTGAAGTCTTGGGTCAAAGACACATAGGGCTCCCAGAAGAACAAAACTGAAGAGTTTTGTTCTTGTTGGCGGCAGATGTGTGCCCTGTAGCTACCTGGAACTTCTCTCAAACGTCTCCAGGAGCATTTTTGGTTTCTTCTGGAGACCGGGGAATTGCTGAATAGCAGACCCAGATGATTCTAAGGTAACTACCCCAACAGCAAGGCGCCTGTGGGGGAAAGTCCATGCCGGTAGCTCCCCAGGACTCCTGTGAGGCATCTCCAGGGGTGTCTTGGCTCTCTGTGGAGAAGGAGGTAGCAGCCCCAGAGTCCTCCGAGGCAGCCACCTGAGGCGTTTTGTGTCTGTTGGGGGCGGGTGCATGCCTGGTAGATGCCCCATATTCCTCGCAGGCATCTCCAGCAGCGTCGAGGTTTCCTCGGGAGACAGGGGAAGTGCCAGGTAGTAGCCCCAGATTTCTAGAGTAGATCCCCAAAGAGCATTGCGTATGTTGGGGGAAGGTGCGTGGCTTCTGGAGCTGTGGCAGGCAGCTCTGGAATGTTTTGTCCTCCCCTGGAGAGCAGGGAATTTGTCAGGGAGCAGCGCCCGAGTCCTGCAGGGAAGGCAGCCAAGGTGTTTTGTGTGTGTTGGAGGCATGTCCATGCTCTGTCCCTTGCTGGGACTCCTCCAAGGCAGCTTGGGAGTGCTGTGACCTTCCCTGGAGAGGGCTGAATTTCCTGGGCAGCAGCCGCAGCCTCCTCCTTGGGAGTTACCTGCAAGGTTTTCTTCCTGTAGGACTGAGGTGCATGCCCGGTAGCTCCCCCGGACTCCTCGCAGGCATGTCCAGGAGTGTTTTGTCATCCTTTGGAGAGGGATGAATTCTCAGGGAGCAGCCCCACACTCCTCTAAGGTTGCTACCAAAAGCCTGTTGTCGATGTTAGAGGCAGGTCCATGCTCTGTACCTTGCTGGGGCTGTTGCAAGGCAGCTTGGGAGTGCTTTGCCCTTCCCTGGAAACAGCTGAAGTCTTGGGTCAAAGACACATAGGGCTCCCAGAAGAACAAAACTGAAGAGTTTTGTTCTTGTTGGCGGCAGATGTGTGCCCTGTAGCTACCTGGAACTTCTCTCAAACGTCTCCAGGAGCATTTTTGGTTTCTTCTGGAGACCGGGAATTGCTGAATAGCAGACCCAGATGATTCTAAGGTAACTACCCCAACAGCAAGGCGCCTGTGGGGGAAAGTCCATGCCGGTAGCTCCCCAGGACTCCTGTGAGGCATCTCCAGGGGTGTCTTGGCTCTCTGTGGAGAAGGAGGTAGCAGCCCCAGAGTCCTCCGAGGCAGCCACCTGAGGCGTTTTGTGTCTGTTGGGGGCGGGTGCATGCCTGGTAGATGCCCCATATTCCTCGCAGGCATCTCCAGCAGCGTCGAGGTTTCCTCGGGAGACAGGGGAAGTGCCAGGTAGTAGCCCCAGATTTCTAGAGTAGATCCCCAAAGAGCATTGCGTATGTTGGGGGAAGGTGCGTGGCTTCTGGAGCTGTGGCAGGCAGCTCTGGAATGTTTTGTCCTCCCCTGGAGAGCAGGGAATTTGTCAGGGAGCAGCCCCGAGTCCTGCAGGGAAGGCAGCCAAGGTGTTTTGTGTGTGTTGGAGGCATGTCCATGCTCTGTCCCTTGCTGGGACTCCTCCAAGGCAGCTTGGGAGTGCTGTGACCTTCCCTGGAGAGGGCTGAATTTCCTGGGCAGCAGCCGCAGCCTCCTCCTTGGGAGTTACCTGCAAAGTTTTCTTCCTGTAGGACTGAGGTGCATGCCCGGTAGCTCCCCAGGACTCCTCGCAGGCATGTCCAGGAGTGTTTTGTCATCCTTTGGAGAGGGATGAATTCTCAGGGAGCAGCCCCACACTCCTCTAAGGTTGCTACCAAAAGCCTGTTGTCGATGTTAGAGGCAGGTCCATGCTCTGTACCTTGCTGGGGCTGTTGCAAGGCAGCTTGGGAGTGCTTTGCCCTTCCCTGGAAACAGCTGAAGTCTTGGGTCAAAGACACATAGGGCTCCCAGAAGAACAAAACTGAAGAGTTTTATTCATGTTGGTGGCAGATGTGTGCCCTGTAGCTACCTGGAACTTCTCTCAAACGTCTCCAGGAGCATTTTTGGTTTCTTCTGGAGACCGGGGAATTGCTGAATAGCAGACCCAGATGATTCTAAGGTAACTACCCCAACAGCAAGGCGCCTGTGCGGGAAAGTCCATGCCGGTAGCTCCCCAGGACTCCTGTGAGGCATCTCCAGGGGTGTCTTGGCTCTCTGTGGAGAAGGAGGTAGCAGCCCCAGAGTCCTCCGAGGCAGCCACCTGAGGCGTTTTGTGTCTGTTGGGGGCGGGTGCATGCCTGGTAGATGCCCCATATTCCTCGCAGGCATCTCCAGCAGCGTCGAGGTTTCCTCGGGAGACAGGGGAAGTGCCAGGTAGTAGCCCCAGATTTCTAGAGTAGATCCCCAAAGAGCATTGCGTATGTTGGGGGAAGGTGCGTGGCTTCTGGAGCTGTGGCAGGCAGCTCTGGAATGTTTTGTCCTCCCCTGGAGAGCAGAGAACTTTTCAGGGAGCACCCCCGAGTCCTGCAGGGAAGGCAGCCAAGGTGTTTTGTGTGTGTTGGAGGCATGTCCATGCTCTGTCCCTTGCTGGGACTCCTCCAAGGCAGCTTGGGAGTGCTGTGACCTTCCCTGGAGAGGGCTGAATTTCCTGGGCAGCAGCCGCAGCCTCCTCCTTGGGAGTTACCTGCAAAGTTTTCTTCCTGTAGGACTGAGGTGCATGCCCGGTAGCTCCCCAGGACTCCTCGCAGGCATGTCCAGGAGTGTTTTGTCATCCTTTGGAGAGGGATGAATTCTCAGGGAGCAGCCCCACACTCCTCTAAGGTTGCTACCAAAAGCCTGTTGTCGATGTTAGAGGCAGGTCCATGCTCTGTACCTTGCTGGGGCTGTTGCAAGGCAGCTTGGGAGTGCTTTGCCCTTCCCTGGAAACAGCTGAAGTCTTGGGTCAAAGACACATAGGGCTCCCAGAAGAACAAAACTGAAGAGTTTTGTTCTTGTTGGCGGCAGATGTGTGCCCTGTAGCTACCTGGAACTTCTCTCAAACGTCTCCAGGAGCATTTTTGGTTTCTTCTGGAGACCGGGGAATTGCTGAATAGCAGACCCAGATGATTCTAAGGTAACTACCCCAACAGCAAGGCGCCTGTGCGTGTAATTCCATGCCGGTAGCTCCCCAGGACTCCTGTGAGGCATCTCCAGGGGTGTCTTGGCTCTCTGTGGAGAAGGAGGTAGCAGCCCCAGAGTCCTCCGAGGCAGCCACCTGAGGCGTTTTGTGTCTGTTGGGGGCGGGTGCATGCCTGGTAGATGCCCCATATTCCTCGCAGGCATCTCCAGCAGCGTCGAGGTTTCCTCGGGAGACAGGGGAAGTGCCAGGTAGTAGCCCCAGATTTCTAGAGTAGATCCCCAAAGAGCATTGCGTATGTTGGGGGAAGGTGCGTGGCTTCTGGAGCTGTGGCAGGCAGCTCTGGAATGTTTTGTCCTCCCCTGGAGAGCAGGGAATTTGTCAGGGAGCAGCCCCGAGTCCTGCAGGGAAGGCAGCCAAGGTGTTTTGTGTGTGTTGGAGGCATGTCCATGCTCTGTCCCTTGCTGGGACTCCTCCAAGGCAGCTTGGGAGTGCTGTGACCTTCCCTGGAGAGGGCTGAATTTCCTGGGCAGCAGCCGCAGCCTCCTCCTTGGGAGTTACCTGCAAAGTTTTCTTCCTGTAGGACTGAGGTGCATGCCCGGTAGCTCCCCAGGACTCCTCGCAGGCATGTCCAGGAGTGTTTTGTCATCCTTTGGAGAGGGATGAATTCTCAGGGAGCAGCCCCACACTCCTCTAAGGTTGCTACCAAAAGCCTGTTGTCGATGTTAGAGGCAGGTCCATGCTCTGTACCTTGCTGGGGCTGTTGCAAGGCAGCTTGGGAGTGCTTTGCCCTTCCCTGGAAACAGCTGAAGTCTTGGGTCAAAGACACATAGGGCTCCCAGAAGAACAAAACTGAAGAGTTTTGTTCTTGTTGGCGGCAGATGTGTGCCCTGTAGCTACCTGGAACTTCTCTCAAACGTCTCCAGGAGCATTTTTGGTTTCTTCTGGAGACCGGGGAATTGCTGAATAGCAGACCCAGATGATTCTAAGGTAACTACCCCAACAGCAAGGCGCCTGTGGGGAAAGTCCATGCCGGTAGCTCCCCAGGACTCCTGTGAGGCATCTCCAGGGGTGTCTTGGCTCTCTGTGGAGAAGGAGGTAGCAGCCCCAGAGTCCTCCGAGGCAGCCACCTGAGGCGTTTTGTGTCTGTTGGGGGCGGGTGCATGCCTGGTAGATGCCCCATATTCCTCGCAGGCATCTCCAGCAGCGTCGAGGTTTCCTCGGGAGACAGGGGAAGTGCCAGGTAGTAGCCCCAGATTTCTAGAGTAGATCCCCAAAGAGCATTGCGTATGTTGGGGGAAGGTGCGTGGCTTCTGGAGCTGTGGCAGGCAGCTCTGGAATGTTTTGTCCTCCCCTGGAGAGCAGGGAATTTGTCAGGGAGCAGCCCCGAGTCCTGCAGGGAAGGCAGCCAAGGTGTTTTGTGTGTGTTGGAGGCATGTCCATGCTCTGTCCCTTGCTGGGACTCCTCCAAGGCAGCTTGGGAGTGCTGTGACCTTCCCTGGAGAGGGCTGAATTTCCTGGGCAGCAGCCGCAGCCTCCTCCTTGGGAGTTACCTGCAAAGTTTTCTTCCTGTAGGACTGAGGTGCATGCCCGGTAGCTCCCCAGGACTCCTCGCAGGCATGTCCAGGAGTGTTTTGTCATCCTTTGGAGAGGGATGAATTCTCAGGGAGCAGCCCCACACTCCTCTAAGGTTGCTACCAAAAGCCTGTTGTCGATGTTAGAGGCAGGTCCATGCTCTGTACCTTGCTGGGGCTGTTGCAAGGCAGCTTGGGAGTGCTTTGCCCTTCCCTGGAAACAGCTGAAGTCTTGGGTCAAAGACACATAGGGCTCCCAGAAGAACAAAACTGAAGAGTTTTGTTCTTGTTGGCGGCAGATGTGTGCCCTGTAGCTACCTGGAACTTCTCTCAAACGTCTCCAGGAGCATTTTTGGTTTCTTCTGGAGACCGGGGAATTGCTGAATAGCAGACCCAGATGATTCTAAGGTAACTACCCCAACAGCAAGGCGCCTGTGGGGGAAAGTCCATGCCGGTAGCTCCCCAGGACTCCTGTGAGGCATCTCCAGGGGTGTCTTGGCTCTCTGTGGAGAAGGAGGTAGCAGCCCCAGAGTCCTCCGAGGCAGCCACCTGAGGCGTTTTGTGTCTGTTGGGGGCGGGTGCATGCCTGGTAGATGCCCCATATTCCTCGCAGGCATCTCCAGCAGCGTCGAGGTTTCCTCGGGAGACAGGGGAAGTGCCAGGTAGTAGCCCCAGATTTCTAGAGTAGATCCCCAAAGAGCATTGCGTATGTTGGGGGAAGGTGCGTGGCTTCTGGAGCTGTGGCAGGCAGCTCTGGAATGTTTTGTCCTCCCCTGGAGAGCAGGGAATTTGTCAGGGAGCAGCCCCGAGTCCTGCAGGGAAGGCAGCCAAGGTGTTTTGTGTGTGTTGGAGGCATGTCCATGCTCTGTCCCTTGCTGGGACTCCTCCAAGGCAGCTTGGGAGTGCTGTGACCTTCCCTGGAGAGGGCTGAATTTCCTGGGCAGCAGCCGCAGCCTCCTCCTTGGGAGTTACCTGCAAAGTTTTCTTCCTGTAGGACTGAGGTGCATGCCCGGTAGCTCCCCAGGACTCCTCGCAGGCATGTCCAGGAGTGTTTTGTCATCCTTTGGAGAGGGATGAATTCTCAGGGAGCAGCCCCACACTCCTCTAAGGTTGCTACCAAAAGCCTGTTGTCGATGTTAGAGGCAGGTCCATGCTCTGTACCTTGCTGGGGCTGTTGCAAGGCAGCTTGGGAGTGCTTTGCCCTTCCCTGGAAACAGCTGAAGTCTTGGGTCAAAGACACATAGGGCTCCCAGAAGAACAAAACTGAAGAGTTTTGTTCTTGTTGGCGGCAGATGTGTGCCCTGTAGCTACCTGGAACTTCTCTCAAACGTCTCCAGGAGCATTTTTGGTTTCTTCTGGAGACCGGGGAATTGCTGAGTAGCAGACCCAGACGATTCTAAGGTAACTACCCCAACAGCAAGGCGCCTGTGGCGGAAGCGCCATGCCGGTAGCTCCCCAGGACTCCTGTGAGGCATCTCCAGGGGTGTCTTGGCTCTCTGTGGAGAAGGAGGTAGCAGCCCCAGAGTCCTCCGAGGCAGCCACCTGAGGCGTTTTGTGTCTGTTGGGGGCGGGTGCATGCCTGGTAGATGCCCCATATTCCTCGCAGGCATCTCCAGCAGCGTCGAGGTTTCCTCGGGAGACAGGGGAAGTGCCAGGTAGTAGCCCCAGATTTCTAGAGTAGATCCCCAAAGAGCATTGCGTATGTTGGGGGAAGGTGCGTGGCTTCTGGAGCTGTGGCAGGCAGCTCTGGAATGTTTTCTGCTGCCCTGAAGAGCAGGGAATTTGTCAGGGAGCACCCCCGAGTCCTGCAGGGAAGGCAGCCAAGGTGTTTTGTGTGTGTTGGAGGCATGTCCATGCTCTGTCCCTTGCTGGGACTCCTCCAAGGCAGCTTGGGAGTGCTGTGACCTTCCCTGGAGAGGGCTGAATTTCCTGGGCAGCAGCCGCAGCCTCCTCCTTGGGAGTTACCTGCAAAGTTTTCTTCCTGTAGGACTGAGGTGCATGCCCGGTAGCTCCCCAGGACTCCTCGCAGGCATGTCCAGGAGTGTTTTGTCATCCTTTGGAGAGGGATGAATTCTCAGGGAGCAGCCCCACACTCCTCTAAGGTTGCTACCAAAAGCCTGTTGTCGATGTTAGAGGCAGGTCCATGCTCTGTACCTTGCTGGGGCTGTTGCAAGGCAGCTTGGGAGTGCTTTGCCCTTCCCTGGAAACAGCTGAAGTCTTGGGTCAAAGACACATAGGGCTCCCAGAAGAACAAAACTGAAGAGTTTTGTTCTTGTTGGCGGCAGATGTGTGCCCTGTAGCTACCTGGAACTTCTCTCAAACGTCTCCAGGAGCATTTTTGTTTCTTCTGGAGACCGGGGAATTGCTGAATAGCAGACCCAGATGATTCTAAGGTAACTACCCCAACAGCAAGGCGCCTGTGGGGGAAAGTCCATGCCGGTAGCTCCCCAGGACTCCTGTGAGGCATCTCCAGGGGTGTCTTGGCTCTCTGTGGAGAAGGAGGTAGCAGCCCCAGAGTCCTCCGAGGCAGCCACCTGAGGCGTTTTGTGTCTGTTGGGGGCGGGTGCATGCCTGGTAGATGCCCCATATTCCTCGCAGGCATCTCCAGCAGCGTCGAGGTTTCCTCGGGAGACAGGGGAAGTGCCAGGTAGTAGCCCCAGATTTCTAGAGTAGATCCCCAAAGAGCATTGCGTATGTTGGGGGAAGGTGCGTGGCTTCTGGAGCTGTGGCAGGCAGCTCTGGAATGTTTTGTCCTGCCCTGGAGAGCAGGGAATTTGTCAGGGAGCAGCCCCCGAGTCCTGCAGGGAAGGCAGCCAAGGTGTTTTGTGTGTGTTGGAGGCATGTCCATGCTCTGTCCCTTGCTGGGACTCCTCCAAGGCAGCTTGGGAGTGCTGTGACCTTCCCTGGAGAGGGCTGAATTTCCTGGGCAGCAGCCGCAGCCTCCTCCTTGGGAGTTACCTGCAAAGTTTTCTTCCTGTAGGACTGAGGTGCATGCCCGGTAGCTCCCCAGGACTCCTCGCAGGCATGTCCAGGAGTGTTTTGTCATCCTTTGGAGAGGGATGAATTCTCAGGGAGCAGCCCCACACTCCTCTAAGGTTGCTACCAAAAGCCTGTTGTCGATGTTAGAGGCAGGTCCATGCTCTGTACCTTGCTGGGGCTGTTGCAAGGCAGCTTGGGAGTGCTTTGCCCTTCCCTGGAAACAGCTGAAGTCTTGGGTCAAAGACACATAGGGCTCCCAGAAGAACAAAACTGAAGAGTTTTGTTCTTGTTGGCGGCAGATGTGTGCCCTGTAGCTACCTGGAACTTCTCTCAAACGTCTCCAGGAGCATTTTTGGTTTCTTCTGGAGACCGGGGAATTCCTGAGTAGCAGACCCAGATGATTCTAAGGTAACTACCCCAACAGCAAGGCGCCTGTGGGGGAAAGTCCATGCCGGTAGCTCCCCAGGACTCCTGTGAGGCATCTCCAGGGGTGTCTTGGCTCTCTGTGGAGAAGGAGGTAGCAGCCCCAGAGTCCTCCGAGGCAGCCACCTGAGGCGTTTTGTGTCTGTTGGGGGCGGGTGCATGCCTGGTAGATGCCCCATATTCCTCGCAGGCATCTCCAGCAGCGTCGAGGTTTCCTCGGGAGACAGGGGAAGTGCCAGGTAGTAGCCCCAGATTTCTAGAGTAGATCCCCAAAGAGCATTGCGTATGTTGGGGGAAGGTGCGTGGCTTCTGGAGCTGTGGCAGGCAGCTCTGGAATGTTTTGTCCTCGCCTGGAGAGCAGGGAATTTGTCAGGGAGAGCCCCCGAGTCCTGCAGGGAAGGCAGCCAAGGTGTTTTGTGTGTGTTGGAGGCATGTCCATGCTCTGTCCCTTGCTGGGACTCCTCCAAGGCAGCTTGGGAGTGCTGTGACCTTCCCTGGAGAGGGCTGAATTTCCTGGGCAGCAGCCGCAGCCTCCTCCTTGGGAGTTACCTGCAAAGTTTTCTTCCTGTAGGACTGAGGTGCATGCCCGGTAGCTCCCCAGGACTCCTCGCAGGCATGTCCAGGAGTGTTTTGTCATCCTTTGGAGAGGGATGAATTCTCAGGGAGCAGCCCCACACTCCTCTAAGGTTGCTACCAAAAGCCTGTTGTCGATGTTAGAGGCAGGTCCATGCTCTGTACCTTGCTGGGGCTGTTGCAAGGCAGCTTGGGAGTGCTTTGCCCTTCCCTGGAAACAGCTGAAGTCTTGGGTCAAAGACACATAGGGCTCCCAGAAGAACAAAACTGAAGAGTTTTGTTCTTGTTGGCGGCAGATGTGTGCCCTGTAGCTACCTGGAACTTCTCTCAAACGTCTCCAGGAGCATTTTTGGTTTCTTCTGGAGACCGGGGAATTGCTGAGTAGCAGACCCAGATGATTCTAAGGTAACTACCCCAACAGCAAGGCGCCTGTGGGGGAAATTCCATGCCGGTAGCTCCCCAGGACTCCTGTGGGGCATCTCCAGGGGTGTCTTGGCTCTCTGTGGAGAAGGAGGTAGCAGCCCCAGAGTCCTCCGAGGCAGCCACCTGAGGCGTTTTGTGTCTGTTGGGGGCGGGTGCATGCCTGGTAGATGCCCCATATTCCTCGCAGGCATCTCCAGCAGCGTCGAGGTTTCCTCGGGAGACAGGGGAAGTGCCAGGTAGTAGCCCCAGATTTCTAGAGTAGATCCCCAAAGAGCATTGCGTATGTTGGGGGAAGGTGCGTGGCTTCTGGAGCTGTGGCAGGCAGCTCTGGAATGTTTTGTCCTCCCCTGGAGAGCAGGGAATTTGTCAGGGAGCAGCCCCCGAGTCCTGCAGGGAAGGCAGCCAAGGTGTTTTGTGTGTGTTGGAGGCATGTCCATGCTCTGTCCCTTGCTGGGACTCCTCCAAGGCAGCTTGGGAGTGCTGTGACCTTCCCTGGAGAGGGCTGAATTTCCTGGGCAGCAGCCGCAGCCTCCTCCTTGGGAGTTACCTGCAAAGTTTTCTTCCTGTAGGACTGAGGTGCATGCCCGGTAGCTCCCCAGGACTCCTCGCAGGCATGTCCAGGAGTGTTTTGTCATCCTTTGGAGAGGGATGAATTCTCAGGGAGCAGCCCCACACTCCTCTAAGGTTGCTACCAAAAGCCTGTTGTCGATGTTAGAGGCAGGTCCATGCTCTGTACCTTGCTGGGGCTGTTGCAAGGCAGCTTGGGAGTGCTTTGCCCTTCCCTGGAAACAGCTGAAGTCTTGGGTCAAAGACACATAGGGCTCCCAGAAGAACAAAACTGAAGAGTTTTGTTCTTGTTGGCGGCAGATGTGTGCCCTGTAGCTACCTGGAACTTCTCTCAAACGTCTCCAGGAGCATTTTTGGTTTCTTCTGGAGACCGGGGAATTCCTGAGTAGCAGACCCAGATGATTCTAAGGTAACTACCCCAACAGCAAGGCGCCTGTGGGGGAAAGTCCAT
This sequence comes from Ciconia boyciana, assembly GCF_034638445.1. NCBI lineage: Eukaryota > Metazoa > Chordata > Aves > Ciconiiformes > Ciconiidae > Ciconia > Ciconia boyciana. Next base: position 79,825 of record NC_132953.1, read on the forward strand.
GCCGGTAGCTCCCCAGGACTCCTGTGAGGCATCTCCAGGGGTGTCTTGGCTCTCTGTGGAGAAGGAGGTAGCAGCCCCAGAGTCCTCCGAGGCAGCCACCTGAGGCGTTTTGTGTCTGTTGGGGGCGGGTGCATGCCTGGTAGATGCCCCATATTCCTCGCAGGCATCTCCAGCAGCGTCGAGGTTTCCTCGGGAGACAGGGGAAGTGCCAGGTAGTAGCCCCAGATTTCTAGAGTAGATCCCCAAAGAGCATTGCGTATGTTGGGGGAAGGTGCGTGGCTTCTGGAGCTGTGGCAGGCAGCTCTGGAATGTTTTGTCCTCCCCTGGAGAGCAGGGAATTTGTCAGGGAGCAGCCCCGAGTCCTGCAGGGAAGGCAGCCAAGGTGTTTTGTGTGTGTTGGAGGCATGTCCATGCTCTGTCCCTTGCTGGGACTCCTCCAAGGCAGCTTGGGAGTGCTGTGACCTTCCCTGGAGAGGGCTGAATTTCCTGGGCAGCAGCCGCAGCCTCCTCCTTGGGAGTTACCTGCAAAGTTTTCTTCCTGTAGGACTGAGGTGCATGCCCGGTAGCTCCCCAGGACTCCTCGCAGGCATGTCCAGGAGTGTTTTGTCATCCTTTGGAGAGGGATGAATTCTCAGGGAGCAGCCCCACACTCCTCTAAGGTTGCTACCAAAAGCCTGTTGTCGATGTTAGAGGCAGGTCCATGCTCTGTACCTTGCTGGGGCTGTTGCAAGGCAGCTTGGGAGTGCTTTGCCCTTCCCTGGAAACAGCTGAAGTCTTGGGTCAAAGACACATAGGGCTCCCAGAAGAACAAAACTGAAGAGTTTTGTTCTTGTTGGCGGCAGATGTGTGCCCTGTAGCTACCTGGAACTTCTCTCAAACGTCTCCAGGAGCATTTTTGGTTTCTTCTGGAGACCGGGGAATTGCTGAATAGCAGACCCAGATGATTCTAAGGTAACTACCCCAACAGCAAGGCGCCTGTGGGGGAAAGTCCATGCCGGTAGCTCCCCAGGACTCCTGTGAGGCATCTCCAGGGGTGTCTTGGCTCTCTGTGGAGAAGGAGGTAGCAGCCCCAGAGTCCTCCGAGGCAGCCACCTGAGGCGTTTTGTGTCTGTTGGGGGCGGGTGCATGCCTGGTAGATGCCCCATATTCCTCGCAGGCATCTCCAGCAGCGTCGAGGTTTCCTCGGGAGACAGGGGAAGTGCCAGGTAGTAGCCCCAGATTTCTAGAGTAGATCCCCAAAGAGCATTGCGTATGTTGGGGGAAGGTGCGTGGCTTCTGGAGCTGTGGCAGGCAGCTCTGGAATGTTTTGTCCTCCCAGGAGAGCAGGGAATTTGTCAGGGAGCAGCCCCGAGTCCTGCAGGGAAGGCAGCCAAGGTGTTTTGTGTGTGTTGGAGGCATGTCCATGCTCTGTCCCTTGCTGGGACTCCTCCAAGGCAGCTTGGGAGTGCTGTGACCTTCCCTGGAGAGGGCTGAATTTCCTGGGCAGCAGCCGCAGCCTCCTCCTTGGGAGTTACCTGCAAAGTTTTCTTCCTGTAGGACTGAGGTGCATGCCCGGTAGCTCCCCAGGACTCCTCGCAGGCATGTCCAGGAGTGTTTTGTCATCCTTTGGAGAGGGATGAATTCTCAGGGAGCAGCCCCACACTCCTCTAAGGTTGCTACCAAAAGCCTGTTGTCGATGTTAGAGGCAGGTCCATGCTCTGTACCTTGCTGGGGCTGTTGCAAGGCAGCTTGGGAGTGCTTTGCCCTTCCCTGGAAACAGCTGAAGTCTTGGGTCAAAGACACATAGGGCTCCCAGAAGAACAAAACTGAAGAGTTTTGTTCTTGTTGGCGGCAGATGTGTGCCCTGTAGCTACCTGGAACTTCTCTCAAACGTCTCCAGGAGCATTTTTGGTTTCTTCTGGAGACCGGGGAATTCCTGAGTAGCAGCCCCAGAGGATTCTAAGGTAACTACCCCAACAGCGATGCGTCCGTTGGGGGAAATTCCATGCCGGTAGCTCCCCAGGACTCCTGTGAGGCATCTCCAGGGGTGTCTTGGCTCTCTGTGGAGAAGGAGGTAGCAGCCCCAGAGTCCTCCGAGGCAGCCACCTGAGGCGTTTTGTGTCTGTTGGGGGCACGTGCATGCCTGGTAGATGCCCCATATTCCTCGCAGGCATCTCCAGCAGCGTCGAGGTTTCCTCGGGAGACAGGGGAAGTGCCAGGTAGTAGCCCCAGATTTCTAGAGTAGATCCCCAAAGAGCATTGCGTATGTTGGGGGAAGGTGCGTGGCTTCTGGAGCTGTGGCAGGCAGCTCTGGAATGTTTTGTCCTCCCCTGGAGAGCAGGGAATTTGTCAGGGAGCAGCCCCCGAGTCCTGCAGGGAAGGCAGCCAAGGTGTTTTGTGTGTGTTGGAGGCATGTCCATGCTCTGTCCCTTGCTGGGACTCCTCCAAGGCAGCTTGGGAGTGCTGTGACCTTCCCTGGAGAGGGCTGAATTTCCTGGGCAGCAGCCGCAGCCTCCTCCTTGGGAGTTACCTGCAAAGTTTTCTTCCTGTAGGACTGAGGTGCATGCCCGGTAGCTCCCCAGGACTCCTCGCAGGCATGTCCAGGAGTGTTTTGTCATCCTTTGGAGAGGGATGAATTCTCAGGGAGCAGCCCCACACTCCTCTAAGGTTGCTACCAAAAGCCTGTTGTCGATGTTAGAGGCAGGTCCATGCTCTGTACCTTGCTGGGGCTGTTGCAAGGCAGCTTGGGAGTGCTTTGCCCTTCCCTGGAAACAGCTGAAGTCTTGGGTCAAAGACACATAGGGCTCCCAGAAGAACAAAACTGAAGAGTTTTGTTCTTGTTGGCGGCAGATGTGTGCCCTGTAGCTACCTGGAACTTCTCTCAAACGTCTCCAGGAGCATTTTTGGTTTCTTCTGGAGACCGGGGAATTGCTGAGTAGCAGCCTCAGAGGATTCTAAGGTAACTACCCCAACAGCAAGGCGCCTGTGGGGGAAAGTCCATGCCGGTAGCTCCCCAGGACTCCTGTGAGGCATCTCCAGGGGTGTCTTGGCTCTCTGTGGAGAAGGAGGTAGCAGCCCCAGAGTCCTCCGAGGCAGCCACCTGAGGCGTTTTGTGTCTGTTGGGGGCATGTGCATGCCTGGTAGATGCCCCATATTCCTCGCAGGCATCTCCAGCAGCGTCGAGGTTTCCTCGGGAGACAGGGGAAGTGCCAGGTAGTAGCCCCAGATTTCTAGAGTAGATCCCCAAAGAGCATTGCGTATGTTGGGGGAAGGTGCGTGGCTTCTGGAGCTGTGGCAGGCAGCTCTGGAATGTTTTGTCCTCCCCTGGAGAGCAGGGAATTTGTCAGGGAGCAGCCCCCGAGTCCTGCAGGGAAGGCAGCCAAGGTGTTTTGTGTGTGTTGGAGGCATGTCCATGCTCTGTCCCTTGCTGGGACTCCTCCAAGGCAGCTTGGGAGTGCTGTGACCTTCCCTGGAGAGGGCTGAATTTCCTGGGCAGCAGCCGCAGCCTCCTCCTTGGGAGTTACCTGCAAAGTTTTCTTCCTGTAGGACTGAGGTGCATGCCCGGTAGCTCCCCAGGACTCCTCGCAGGCATGTCCAGGAGTGTTTTGTCATCCTTTGGAGAGGGATGAATTCTCAGGGAGCAGCCCCACACTCCTCTAAGGTTGCTACCAAAAGCCTGTTGTCGATGTTAGAGGCAGGTCCATGCTCTGTACCTTGCTGGGGCTGTTGCAAGGCAGCTTGGGAGTGCTTTGCCCTTCCCTGGAAACAGCTGAAGTCTTGGGTCAAAGACACATAGGGCTCCCAGAAGAACAAAACTGAAGAGTTTTGTTCTTGTTGGCGGCAGATGTGTGCCCTGTAGCTACCTGGAACTTCTCTCAAACGTCTCCAGGAGCATTTTTGGTTTCTTCTGGAGACCGGGGAATTGCTGAGTAGCAGACCCAGACGATTCTAAGGTAACTACCCCAACAGCAAGGCGCCTGTGGGGGAAAGTCCATGCCGGTAGCTCCCCAGGACTCCTGTGAGGCATCTCCAGGGGTGTCTTGGCTCTCTGTGGAGAAGGAGGTAGCAGCCCCAGAGTCCTCCGAGGCAGCCACCTGAGGCGTTTTGTGTCTGTTGGGGCATGTGCATGCCTGGTAGATGCCCCATATTCCTCGCAGGCATCTCCAGCAGCGTCGAGGTTTCCTCGGGAGACAGGGGAAGTGCCAGGTAGTAGCCCCAGATTTCTAGAGTAGATCCCCAAAGAGCATTGCGTATGTTGGGGGAAGGTGCGTGGCTTCTGGAGCTGTGGCAGGCAGCTCTGGAATGTTTTGTCCTCCCCTGGAGAGCAGGGAATTTGTCAGGGAGAGCCCCCGAGTCCTGCAGGGAAGGCAGCCAAGGTGTTTTGTGTGTGTTGGAGGCATGTCCATGCTCTGTCCCTTGCTGGGACTCCTCCAAGGCAGCTTGGGAGTGCTGTGACCTTCCCTGGAGAGGGCTGAATTTCCTGGGCAGCAGCCGCAGCCTCCTCCTTGGGAGTTACCTGCAAAGTTTTCTTCCTGTAGGACTGAGGTGCATGCCCGGTAGCTCCCCAGGACTCCTCGCAGGCATGTCCAGGAGTGTTTTGTCATCCTTTGGAGAGGGATGAATTCTCAGGGAGCAGCCCCACACTCCTCTAAGGTTGCTACCAAAAGCCTGTTGTCGATGTTAGAGGCAGGTCCATGCTCTGTACCTTGCTGGGGCTGTTGCAAGGCAGCTTGGGAGTGCTTTGCCCTTCCCTGGAAACAGCTGAAGTCTTGGGTCAAAGACACATAGGACTCCCAGGCAGTTACCTGAAGAGTTTTGTTCATGTTGGCGGCAGATGTGTGCCCTGTAGCTCCCTGGGACTCCTCTCAAACGTCTCCAGGAGCATTTTTGGTTTCTTCTGGAGACCGGAGAATTGCTGAGTAGCAGCCTCAGAGGATTCTAAGGTAACTACCCCAACAGCAATGCATCCGTTGGGGGAAATTCCATGCCGGTAGCTCCCCAGAACTCCTGTCAGGCATCTCCAAGGGTGTCTTGGCTCTCTGTGGAGAAGGAGGAAGCAGCCCCAGAGTCCTCCGAGGCAGCCACCTGAGGCGTTTTGTGTCTGTTGGGGGCATGTGCATGCCTGGTAGATGCCCCATATTCCTCGCAGGCATCTCCAGCAGCGTCGAGGTTTCCTCGGGAGACAGGGGAAGTGCCAGGTAGTAGCCCCAGATTTCTAGAGTAGATCCCCAAAGAGCATTGCGTATGTTGGGGGAAGGTGCGTGGCTTCTGGAGCTGTGGCAGGCAGCTCTGGAATGTTTTGTCCTCCCCTGGAGAGCAGGGAATTTGTCAGGGAGCAGCCCCCGAGTCCTGCAGGGAAGGCAGCCAAGGTGTTTTGTGTGTGTTGGAGGCATGTCCATGCTCTGTCCCTTGCTGGGACTCCTCCAAGGCAGCTTGGGAGTGCTGTGACCTTCCCTGGAGAGGGCTGAATTTCCTGGGCAGCAGCCGCAGCCTCCTCCTTGGGAGTTACCTGCAAAGTTTTCTTCCTGTAGGACTGAGGTGCATGCCCGGTAGCTCCCCAGGACTCCTCGCAGGCATGTCCAGGAGTGTTTTGTCATCCTTTGGAGAGGGATGAATTCTCAGGGAGCAGCCCCACACTCCTCTAAGGTTGCTACCAAAAGCCTGTTGTCGATGTTAGAGGCAGGTCCATGCTCTGTACCTTGCTGGGGCTGTTGCAAGGCAGCTTGGGAGTGCTTTGCCCTTCCCTGGAAACAGCTGAAGTCTTGGGTCAAAGACACATAGGGCTCCCAGAAGAACAAAACTGAAGAGTTTTGTTCTTGTTGGCGGCAGATGTGTGCCCTGTAGCTACCTGGAACTTCTCTCAAACGTCTCCAGGAGCATTTTGGTTTCTTCTGGATACCAGGGAACTCCTGAGTAGCAGCCCCAGAGGATTCTAAGGTAACTACCCCAACAGCAAGGCATCTGTAGGGGAAAGTCCATGCCAGTAGCTCCCCAGAACTCCTGGCAGGCATCTCCAGGGATGTCTTGGCTCTCTGTGGAGAAGGAGGTAGCAGCCCCAGAGTCCTCCGAGGCAGCCACCTGAGGCGTTTTGTGTCTGTTGGGGGCATGTGCATGCCTGGTAGATGCCCCATATTCCTCGCAGGCATCTCCAGCAGCGTCGAGGTTTCCTCGGGAGACAGGGGAAGTGCCAGGTAGTAGCCCCAGATTTCTAGAGTAGATCCCCAAAGAGCATTGCGTATGTTGGGGGAAGGTGCGTGGCTTCTGGAGCTGTGGCAGGCAGCTCTGGAATGTTTTGTCCTCCCCTGGAGAGCAGGGAATTTGTCAGGGAGCAGCCCCCGAGTCCTGCAGGGAAGGCAGCCAAGGTGTTTTGTGTGTGTTGGAGGCATGTCCATGCTCTGTCCCTTGCTGGGACTCCTCCAAGGCAGCTTGGGAGTGCTGTGACCTTCCCTGGAGAGGGCTGAATTTCCTGGGCAGCAGCCGCAGCCTCCTCCTTGGGAGTTACCTGCAAAGTTTTCTTCCTGTAGGACTGAGGTGCATGCCCGGTAGCTCCCCAGGACTCCTCGCAGGCATGTCCAGGAGTGTTTTGTCATCCTTTGGAGAGGGATGAATTCTCAGGGAGCAGCCCCACACTCCTCTAAGGTTGCTACCAAAAGCCTGTTGTCGATGTTAGAGGCAGGTCCATGCTCTGTACCTTGCTGGGGCTGTTGCAAGGCAGCTTGGGAGTGCTTTGCCCTTCCCTGGAAACAGCTGAAGTCTTGGGTCAAAGACACATAGGGCTCCCAGAAGAACAAAACTGAAGAGTTTTGTTCTTGTTGGCGGCAGATGTGTGCCCTGTAGCTACCTGGAACTTCTCTCAAACGTCTCCAGGAGCATTTTTGGTTTCTTCTGGAGACCGGGGAATTCCTGAGTAGCAGCCCCAGAGGATTCTAAGGTAACTACCCCAACAGCAAGGCATCTGTGGGGGAAAGTCCATGCCAGTAGCTCCCCAGAACTCCTGGCAGGCATCTCCAGGGGTGTCTTGGCTCTCTGTGGAGAAGGAGGTAGCAGCCCCAGAGTCCTCCGAGGCAGCCACCTGAGGCGTTTTGTGTCTGTTGGGGGCATGTGCATGCCTGGTAGATGCCCCATATTCCTCGCAGGCATCTCCAGCAGCGTCGAGGTTTCCTCGGGAGACAGGGGAAGTGCCAGGTAGTAGCCCCAGATTTCTAGAGTAGATCCCCAAAGAGCATTGCGTATGTTGGGGGAAGGTGCGTGGCTTCTGGAGCTGTGGCAGGCAGCTCTGGAATGTTTTGTCCTCCCCTGGAGAGCAGGGAATTTGTCAGGGAGAGCCCCCGAGTCCTGCAGGGAAGGCAGCCAAGGTGTTTTGTGTGTGTTGGAGGCATGTCCATGCTCTGTCCCTTGCTGGGACTCCTCCAAGGCAGCTTGGGAGTGCTGTGACCTTCCCTGGAGAGGGCTGAATTTCCTGGGCAGCAGCCGCAGCCTCCTCCTTGGGAGTTACCTGCAAAGTTTTCTTCCTGTAGGACTGAGGTGCATGCCCGGTAGCTCCCCAGGACTCCTCGCAGGCATGTCCAGGAGTGTTTTGTCATCCTTTGGAGAGGGATGAATTCTCAGGGAGCAGCCCCACACTCCTCTAAGGTTGCTACCAAAAGCCTGTTGTCGATGTTAGAGGCAGGTCCATGCTCTGTACCTTGCTGGGGCTGTTGCAAGGCAGCTTGGGAGTGCTTTGCCCTTCCCTGGAAACAGCTGAAGTCTTGGGTCAAAGACACATAGGGCTCCCAGAAGAACAAAACTGAAGAGTTTTGTTCTTGTTGGCGGCAGATGTGTGCCCTGTAGCTACCTGGAACTTCTCTCAAACGTCTCCAGGAGCATTTTTGGTTTCTTCTGGAGACCGGGGAATTGCTGAGTAGCAGACCCAGACGATTCTAAGGTAACTACCCCAACAGCAAGGCGCCTGTGGGGGAAAGTCCATGCCAGTAGCTCCCCAGAACTCCTGGCAGGCATCTCCAGGGATGTCTTGGCTCTCTGTGGAGAAGGAGGTAGCAGCCCCAGAGTCCTCCGAGGCAGCCACCTGAGGCGTTTTGTGTCTGTTGGGGGCATGTGCATGCCTGGTAGATGCCCCATATTCCTCGCAGGCATCTCCAGCAGCGTCGAGGTTTCCTCGGGAGACAGGGGAAGTGCCAGGTAGTAGCCCCAGATTTCTAGAGTAGATCCCCAAAGAGCATTGCGTATGTTGGGGGAAGGTGCGTGGCTTCTGGAGCTGTGGCAGGCAGCTCTGGAATGTTTTGTCCTCCCCTGGAGAGCAGGGAATTTGTCAGGGAGCAGCCCCCGAGTCCTGCAGGGAAGGCAGCCAAGGTGTTTTGTGTGTGTTGGAGGCATGTCCATGCTCTGTCCCTTGCTGGGACTCCTCCAAGGCAGCTTGGGAGTGCTGTGACCTTCCCTGGAGAGGGCTGAATTTCCTGGGCAGCAGCCGCAGCCTCCTCCTTGGGAGTTACCTGCAAAGTTTTCTTCCTGTAGGACTGAGGTGCATGCCCGGTAGCTCCCCAGGACTCCTCGCAGGCATGTCCAGGAGTGTTTTGTCATCCTTTGGAGAGGGATGAATTCTCAGGGAGCAGCCCCACACTCCTCTAAGGTTGCTACCAAAAGCCTGTTGTCGATGTTAGAGGCAGGTCCATGCTCTGTACCTTGCTGGGGCTGTTGCAAGGCAGCTTGGGAGTGCTTTGCCCTTCCCTGGAAACAGCTGAAGTCTTGGGTCAAAGACACATAGGGCTCCCAGAAGAACAAAACTGAAGAGTTTTGTTCATGTTGGCGGCAGATGTGTGCCCTGTAGCTACCTGGAACTTCTCTCAAACGTCTCCAGGAGCATTTTTGGTTTCTTCTGGAGACCGGGGAATTGCTGAGTAGCAGACCCAGACGATTCTAAGGTAACTACCCCAACAGCAAGGCATCTGTGGGGGAAAGTCCATGCCAGTAGCTCCCCAGGACTCCTGGCAGGCATCTCCAGGGATGTCTTGGCTCTCTGTGGAGAAGGAGGTAGCAGCCCCAGAGTCCTCCGAGGCAGCCACCTGAGGTGTTTTGTGTCTGTTGGGGGCATGTGCATGCCTGGTAGATGCCCCATATTCCTCGCAGGCATCTCCAGCAGCGTCGAGGTTTCCTCGGGAGACAGGGGAAGTGCCAGGTAGTAGCCCCAGATTTCTAGAGTAGATCCCCAAAGAGCATTGCGTATGTTGGGGGAAGGTGCGTGGCTTCTGGAGCTGTGGCAGGCAGCTCTGGAATGTTTTGTCCTCCCCTGGAGAGCAGGGAATTTGTCAGGGAGCAGCCCCCGAGTCCTGCAGGGAAGGCAGCCAAGGTGTTTTGTGTGTGTTGGAGGCATGTCCATGCTCTGTCCCTTGCTGGGACTCCTCCAAGGCAGCTTGGGAGTGCTGTGACCTTCCCTGGAGAGGGCTGAATTTCCTGGGCAGCAGCCGCAGCCTCCTCCTTGGGAGTTACCTGCAAAGTTTTCTTCCTGTAGGACTGAGGTGCATGCCCGGTAGCTCCCCAGGACTCCTCGCAGGCATGTCCAGGAGTGTTTTGTCATCCTTTGGAGAGGGATGAATTCTCAGGGAGCAGCCCCACACTCCTCTAAGGTTGCTACCAAAAGCCTGTTGTCGATGTTAGAGGCAGGTCCATGCTCTGTACCTTGCTGGGGCTGTTGCAAGGCAGCTTGGGAGTGCTTTGCCCTTCCCTGGAAACAGCTGAAGTCTTGGGTCAAAGACACATAGGGCTCCCAGAAGAACAAAACTGAAGAGTTTTGTTCTTGTTGGCGGCAGATGTGTGCCCTGTAGCTACCTGGAACTTCTCTCAAACGTCTCCAGGAGCATTTTGGTTTCTTCTGGATACCAGGGAATTCCTGAGTAGCAGCCCCAGAGGATTCTAAGGTAACTACCCCAACAGCAATGCGTCCGTTGGGGGAAATTCCATGCCGGTAGCTCCCCAGAACTCCTGGCAGGCATCTCCAGGGGTGTCTTGGCTCTCTGTGGAGAAGGAGGTAGCAGCCCCAGAGTCCTCCGAGGCAGCCACCTGAGGCGTTTTGTGTCTGTTGGGGGCATGTGCATGCCTGGTAGATGCCCCATATTCCTCGCAGGCATCTCCAGCAGCGTCGAGGTTTCCTCGGGAGACAGGGGAAGTGCCAGGTAGTAGCCCCAGATTTCTAGAGTAGATCCCCAAAGAGCATTGCGTATGTTGGGGGAAGGTGCGTGGCTTCTGGAGCTGTGGCAGGCAGCTCTGGAATGTTTTGTCCTCCCCTGGAGAGCAGGGAATTTGTCAGGGAGCAGCCCCCGAGTCCTGCAGGGAAGGCAGCCAAGGTGTTTTGTGTGTGTTGGAGGCATGTCCATGCTCTGTCCCTTGCTGGGACTCCTCCAAGGCAGCTTGGGAGTGCTGTGACCTTCCCTGGAGAGGGCTGAATTTCCTGGGCAGCAGCCGCAGCCTCCTCCTTGGGAGTTACCTGCAAAGTTTTCTTCCTGTAGGACTGAGGTGCATGCCCGGTAGCTCCCCAGGACTCCTCGCAGGCATGTCCAGGAGTGTTTTGTCATCCTTTGGAGAGGGATGAATTCTCAGGGAGCAGCCCCACACTCCTCTAAGGTTGCTACCAAAAGCCTGTTGTCGATGTTAGAGGCAGGTCCATGCTCTGTACCTTGCTGGGGCTGTTGCAAGGCAGCTTGGGAGTGCTTTGCCCTTCCCTGGAAACAGCTGAAGTCTTGGGTCAAAGACACATAGGGCTCCCAGAAGAACAAAACTGAAGAGTTTTGTTCTTGTTGGCGGCAGATGTGTGCCCTGTAGCTACCTGGAACTTCTCTCAAACGTCTCCAGGAGCATTTTGGTTTCTTCTGGAGACCGGGGAATTGCTGAGTAGCAGACCCAGACGATTCTAAGGTAACTACCCCAACAGCAATGCGTCCGTTGAGGGAAATTCCATGCCAGTAGCTCCCCAGGACTCCTGGCAGGCATCTCCAGGGATGTCTTGGCTCTCTGTGGAGAAGGAGGTAGCAGCCCCAGAGTCCTCCGAGGCAGCCACCTGAGGCGTTTTGTGTCTGTTGGGGGCATGTGCATGCCTGGTAGATGCCCCATATTCCTCGCAGGCATCTCCAGCAGCGTCGAGGTTTCCTCGGGAGACAGGGGAAGTGCCAGGTAGTAGCCCCAGATTTCTAGAGTAGATCCCCAAAGAGCATTGCGTATGTTGGGGGAAGGTGCGTGGCTTCTGGAGCTGTGGCAGGCAGCTCTGGAATGTTTTGTCCTCCCCTGGAGAGCAGGGAATTTGTCAGGGAGCAGCCCCCGAGTCCTGCAGGGAAGGCAGCCAAGGTGTTTTGTGTGTGTTGGAGGCATGTCCATGCTCTGTCCCTTGCTGGGACTCCTCCAAGGCAGCTTGGGAGTGCTGTGACCTTCCCTGGAGAGGGCTGAATTTCCTGGGCAGCAGCCGCAGCCTCCTCCTTGGGAGTTACCTGCAAAGTTTTCTTCCTGTAGGACTGAGGTGCATGCCCGGTAGCTCCCCAGGACTCCTCGCAGGCATGTCCAGGAGTGTTTTGTCATCCTTTGGAGAGGGATGAATTCTCAGGGAGCAGCCCCACACTCCTCTAAGGTTGCTACCAAAAGCCTGTTGTCGATGTTAGAGGCAGGTCCATGCTCTGTACCTTGCTGGGGCTGTTGCAAGGCAGCTTGGGAGTGCTTTGCCCTTCCCTGGAAACAGCTGAAGTCTTGGGTCAAAGACACATAGGGCTCCCAGAAGAACAAAACTGAAGAGTTTTGTTCATTTTGGTGGCAGATGTGTGCCCTGTAGCTACCTGGAACTTCTCTCAAACGTCTCCAGGAGCATTTTTGGTTTCTTCTGGAGACCGGGGAATTGCTGAGTAGCAGACCCAGACGATTCTAAGGTAACTACCCCAACAGCAATGCGTCCGTTGAGGGAAATTCCATGCCAGTAGCTCCCCAGGACTCCTGGCAGGCATCTCCAGGGATGTCTTGGCTCTCTGTGGAGAAGGAGGTAGCAGCCCCAGAGTCCTCCGAGGCAGCCACCTGAGGCGTTTTGTGTCTGTTGGGGGCATGTGCATGCCTGGTAGATGCCCCATATTCCTCGCAGGCATCTCCAGCAGCGTCGAGGTTTCCTCGGGAGACAGGGGAAGTGCCAGGTAGTAGCCCCAGATTTCTAGAGTAGATCCCCAAAGAGCATTGCGTATGTTGGGGGAAGGTGCGTGGCTTCTGGAGCTGTGGCAGGCAGCTCTGGAATGTTTTGTCCTCCCCTGGAGAGCAGGGAATTTGTCAGGGAGCAGCCCCCGAGTCCTGCAGGGAAGGCAGCCAAGGTGTTTTGTGTGTGTTGGAGGCATGTCCATGCTCTGTCCCTTGCTGGGACTCCTCCAAGGCAGCTTGGGAGTGCTGTGACCTTCCCTGGAGAGGGCTGAATTTCCTGGGCAGCAGCCGCAGCCTCCTCCTTGGGAGTTACCTGCAAAGTTTTCTTCCTGTAGGACTGAGGTGCATGCCCGGTAGCTCCCCAGGACTCCTCGCAGGCATGTCCAGGAGTGTTTTGTCATCCTTTGGAGAGGGATGAATTCTCAGGGAGCAGCCCCACACTCCTCTAAGGTTGCTACCAAAAGCCTGTTGTCGATGTTAGAGGCAGGTCCATGCTCTGTACCTTGCTGGGGCTGTTGCAAGGCAGCTTGGGAGTGCTTTGCCCTTCCCTGGAAACAGCTGAAGTCTTGGGTCAAAGACACATAGGGCTCCCAGAAGAACAAAACTGAAGAGCTTTGTTCATGTTGGCGGCAGATGTGTGCCCTGTAGCTCCCTGGGACTCCTCTCAAACGTCTCCAGGAGCATTTTTGGTTTCTTCTGGAGACCGGGGAATTGCTGAGTAGCAGACCCAGACGATTCTAAGGTAACTACCCCAACAGCAATGCGTCCGTTGAGGGAAATTCCATGCCAGTAGCTCCCCAGGACTCCTGGCAGGCATCTCCAGGGATGTCTTGGCTCTCTGTGGAGAAGGAGGTAGCAGCCCCAGAGTCCTCCGAGGCAGCCACCTGAGGCGTTTTGTGTCTGTTGGGGGCATGTGCATGCCTGGTAGATGCCCCATATTCCTCGCAGGCATCTCCAGCAGCGTCGAGGTTTCCTCGGGAGACAGGGGAAGTGCCAGGTAGTAGCCCCAGATTTCTAGAGTAGATCCCCAAAGAGCATTGCGTATGTTGGGGGAAGGTGCGTGGCTTCTGGAGCTGTGGCAGGCAGCTCTGGAATGTTTTGTCCTCCCTGGAGAGCAGGGAATTTGTCAGGGAGCAGCCCCCGAGTCCTGCAGGGAAGGCAGCCAAGGTGTTTTGTGTGTGTTGGAGGCATGTCCATGCTCTGTCCCTTGCTGGGACTCCTCCAAGGCAGCTTGGGAGTGCTGTGACCTTCCCTGGAGAGGGCTGAATTTCCTGGGCAGCAGCCGCAGCCTCCTCCTTGGGAGTTACCTGCAAAGTTTTCTTCCTGTAGGACTGAGGTGCATGCCCGGTAGCTCCCCAGGACTCCTCGCAGGCATGTCCAGGAGTGTTTTGTCATCCTTTGGAGAGGGATGAATTCTCAGGGAGCAGCCCCACACTCCTCTAAGGTTGCTACCAAAAGCCTGTTGTCGATGTTAGAGGCAGGTCCATGCTCTGTACCTTGCTGGGGCTGTTGCAAGGCAGCTTGGGAGTGCTTTGCCCTTCCCTGGAAACAGCTGAAGTCTTGGGTCAAAGACACATAGGGCTCCCAGAAGAACAAAACTGAAGAGTTTTGTTCTTGTTGGCGGCAGATGTGTGCCCTGTAGCTACCTGGAACTTCTCTCAAACGTCTCCAGGAGCATTTTGGTTTCTTCTGGATACCAGGGAACTCCTGAGTAGCAGCCCCAGAGGATTCTAAGGTAACTACCCCAACAGCAATGCGTCCGTTGAGGGAAATTCCATGCCAGTAGCTCCCCAGGACTCCTGGCAGGCATCTCCAGGGATGTCTTGGCTCTCTGTGGAGAAGGAGGTAGCAGCCCCAGAGTCCTCCGAGGCAGCCACCTGAGGCGTTTTGTGTCTGTTGGGGGCATGTGCATGCCTGGTAGATGCCCCATATTCCTCGCAGGCATCTCCAGCAGCGTCGAGGTTTCCTCGGGAGACAGGGGAAGTGCCAGGTAGTAGCCCCAGATTTCTAGAGTAGATCCCCAAAGAGCATTGCGTATGTTGGGGGAAGGTGCGTGGCTTCTGGAGCTGTGGCAGGCAGCTCTGGAATGTTTTGTCCTCCCCTGGAGAGCAGAGAACTTTTCAGGGAGCAGCCCCCGAGTCCTGCAGGGAAGGCAGCCAAGGTGTTTTGTGTGTGTTGGAGGCATGTCCATGCTCTGTCCCTTGCTGGGACTCCTCCAAGGCAGCTTGGGAGTGCTGTGACCTTCCCTGGAGAGGGCTGAATTTCCTGGGCAGCAGCCGCAGCCTCCTCCTTGGGAGTTACCTGCAAAGTTTTCTTCCTGTAGGACTGAGGTGCATGCCCGGTAGCTCCCCAGGACTCCTCGCAGGCATGTCCAGGAGTGTTTTGTCATCCTTTGGAGAGGGATGAATTCTCAGGGAGCAGCCCCACACTCCTCTAAGGTTGCTACCAAAAGCCTGTTGTCGATGTTAGAGGCAGGTCCATGCTCTGTACCTTGCTGGGGCTGTTGCAAGGCAGCTTGGGAGTGCTTTGCCCTTCCCTGGAAACAGCTGAAGTCTTGGGTCAAAGACACATAGGGCTCCCAGAAGAACAAAACTGAAGAGTTTTGTTCTTGTTGGCGGCAGATGTGTGCCCTGTAGCTACCTGGAACTTCTCTCAAACGTCTCCAGGAGCATTTTGGTTTCTTCTGGAGACCGGGGAATTGCTGAGTAGCAGACCCAGACGATTCTAAGGTAACTACCCCAACAGCAATGCGTCCGTTGAGGGAAATTCCATGCCAGTAGCTCCCCAGGACTCCTGGCAGGCATCTCCAGGGATGTCTTGGCTCTCTGTGGAGAAGGAGGTAGCAGCCCCAGAGTCCTCCGAGGCAGCCACCTGAGGCGTTTTGTGTCTGTTGGGGGCATGTGCATGCCTGGTAGATGCCCCATATTCCTCGCAGGCATCTCCAGCAGCGTCGAGGTTTCCTCGGGAGACAGGGGAAGTGCCAGGTAGTAGCCCCAGATTTCTAGAGTAGATCCCCAAAGAGCATTGCGTATGTTGGGGGAAGGTGCGTGGCTTCTGGAGCTGTGGCAGGCAGCTCTGGAATGTTTTCTGCGGGCGCCGAGAGCAGGGAACTTTTCAGGGAGCAGTCCCTGAGTCCTGCAGGGAAGGCAGCCAAGGTGTTTTGTGTGTGTTGGAGGCATGTCCATGCTCTGTCCCTTGCTGGGACTCCTCCAAGGCAGCTTGGGAGTGCTGTGACCTTCCCTGGAGAGGGCTGAATTTCCTGGGCAGCAGCCGCAGCCTCCTCCTTGGGAGTTACCTGCAAAGTTTTCTTCCTGTAGGACTGAGGTGCATGCCCGGTAGCTCCCCAGGACTCCTCGCAGGCATGTCCAGGAGTGTTTTGTCATCCTTTGGAGAGGGATGAATTCTCAGGGAGCAGCCCCACACTCCTCTAAGGTTGCTACCAAAAGCCTGTTGTCGATGTTAGAGGCAGGTCCATGCTCTGTACCTTGCTGGGGCTGTTGCAAGGCAGCTTGGGAGTGCTTTGCCCTTCCCTGGAAACAGCTGAAGTCTTGGGTCAAAGACACATAGGGCTCCCAGAAGAACAAAACTGAAGAGTTTTGTTCTTGTTGGCGGCAGATGTGTGCCCTGTAGCTACCTGGAACTTCTCTCAAACGTCTCCAGGAGCATTTTGGTTTCTTCTGGAGACCGGGGAATTGCTGAGTAGCAGACCCAGACGATTCTAAGGTAACTACCCCAACAGCAATGCGTCCGTTGAGGGAAATTCCATGCCAGTAGCTCCCCAGGACTCCTGGCAGGCATCTCCAGGGATGTCTTGGCTCTCTGTGGAGAAGGAGGTAGCAGCCCCAGAGTCCTCCGAGGCAGCCACCTGAGGCGTTTTGTGTCTGTTGGGGGCATGTGCATGCCTGGTAGATGCCCCATATTCCTCGCAGGCATCTCCAGCAGCGTCGAGGTTTCCTCGGGAGACAGGGGAAGTGCCAGGTAGTAGCCCCAGATTTCTAGAGTAGATCCCCAAAGAGCATTGCGTATGTTGGGGGAAGGTGCGTGGCTTCTGGAGCTGTGGCAGGCAGCTCTGGAATGTTTTGTCCTCCCCTGGAGAGCAGAGAACTTTTCAGGGAGCAGCCCCCGAGTCCTGCAGGGAAGGCAGCCAAGGTGTTTTGTGTGTGTTGGAGGCATGTCCATGCTCTGTCCCTTGCTGGGACTCCTCCAAGGCAGCTTGGGAGTGCTGTGACCTTCCCTGGAGAGGGCTGAATTTCCTGGGCAGCAGCCGCAGCCTCCTCCTTGGGAGTTACCTGCAAAGTTTTCTTCCTGTAGGACTGAGGTGCATGCCCGGTAGCTCCCCAGGACTCCTCGCAGGCATGTCCAGGAGTGTTTTGTCATCCTTTGGAGAGGGATGAATTCTCAGGGAGCAGCCCCACACTCCTCTAAGGTTGCTACCAAAAGCCTGTTGTCGATGTTAGAGGCAGGTCCATGCTCTGTACCTTGCTGGGGCTGTTGCAAGGCAGCTTGGGAGTGCTTTGCCCTTCCCTGGAAACAGCTGAAGTCTTGGGTCAAAGACACATAGGGCTCCCAGAAGAACAAAACTGAAGAGTTTTGTTCATTTTGGTGGCAGATGTGTGCCCTGTAGCTACCTGGAACTTCTCTCAAACGTCTCCAGGAGCATTTTTGGTTTCTTCTGGAGACCGGGGAATTGCTGAGTAGCAGACCCAGACGATTCTAAGGTAACTACCCCAACAGCAATGCGTCCGTTGAGGGAAATTCCATGCCAGTAGCTCCCCAGGACTCCTGGCAGGCATCTCCAGGGATGTCTTGGCTCTCTGTGGAGAAGGAGGTAGCAGCCCCAGAGTCCTCCGAGGCAGCCACCTGAGGCGTTTTGTGTCTGTTGGGGGCATGTGCATGCCTGGTAGATGCCCCATATTCCTCGCAGGCATCTCCAGCAGCGTCGAGGTTTCCTCGGGAGACAGGGGAAGTGCCAGGTAGTAGCCCCAGATTTCTAGAGTAGATCCCCAAAGAGCATTGCGTATGTTGGGGGAAGGTGCGTGGCTTCTGGAGCTGTGGCAGGCAGCTCTGGAATGTTTTGTCCTCCCTGGAGAGCAGGGAATTTGTCAGGGAGCACCCCCGAGTCCTGCAGGGAAGGCAGCCAAGGTGTTTTGTGTGTGTTGGAGGCATGTCCATGCTCTGTCCCTTGCTGGGACTCCTCCAAGGCAGCTTGGGAGTGCTGTGACCTTCCCTGGAGAGGGCTGAATTTCCTGGGCAGCAGCCGCAGCCTCCTCCTTGGGAGTTACCTGCAAAGTTTTCTTCCTGTAGGACTGAGGTGCATGCCCGGTAGCTCCCCAGGACTCCTCGCAGGCATGTCCAGGAGTGTTTTGTCATCCTTTGGAGAGGGATGAATTCTCAGGGAGCAGCCCCACACTCCTCTAAGGTTGCTACCAAAAGCCTGTTGTCGATGTTAGAGGCAGGTCCATGCTCTGTACCTTGCTGGGGCTGTTGCAAGGCAGCTTGGGAGTGCTTTGCCCTTCCCTGGAAACAGCTGAAGTCTTGGGTCAAAGACACATAGGGCTCCCAGAAGAACAAAACTGAAGAGTTTTGTTCATGTTGGCGGCAGATGTGTGCCCTGTAGCTACCTGGAACTTCTCTCAAACGTCTCCAGGAGCATTTTTGGTTTCTTCTGGAGACCGGGGAATTGCTGAGTAGCAGACCCAGACGATTCTAAGGTAACTACCCCAACAGCAATGCGTCCGTTGAGGGAAATTCCATGCCAGTAGCTCCCCAGGACTCCTGGCAGGCATCTCCAGGGATGTCTTGGCTCTCTGTGGAGAAGGAGGTAGCAGCCCCAGAGTCCTCCGAGGCAGCCACCTGAGGTGTTTTGTGTCTGTTGGGGGCATGCGCATGCCTGGTAGATGCCCCATATTCCTCGCAGGCATCTCCAGCAGCGTCGAGGTTTCCTCGGGAGACAGGGGAAGTGCCAGGTAGTAGCCCCAGATTTCTAGACTAGATTCCCAAAGAGCATTGCGTATGTTGGGGGAAGGTGCGTGGCTTCTGGAGCTGTGGCAGGCAGCTCTGGAATGTTTTGTCCTCCCCTGGAGAGCAGGGAATTTGTCAGGGAGCAGCCCCCGAGTCCTGCAGGGAAGGCAGCCAAGGTGTTTTGTGTGTGTTGGAGGCATGTCCATGCTCTGTCCCTTGCTGGGACTCCTCCAAGGCAGCTTGGGAGTGCTGTGACCTTCCCTGGAGAGGGCTGAATTTCCTGGGCAGCAGGCGCAGCCTCCTCCTTGGGAGTTACCTGCAAAGTTTTCTTCCTGTAGGACTGAGGTGCATGCCCGGTAGCTCCCCAGGACTCCTCGCAGGCATGTCCAGGAGTGTTTTGTCATCCTTTGGAGAGGGATGAATTCTCAGGGAGCAGCCCCACACTCCTCTAAGGTTGCTACCAAAAGCCTGTTGTCGATGTTAGAGGCAGGTCCATGCTCTGTACCTTGCTGGGGCTGTTGCAAGGCAGCTTGGGAGTGCTTTGCCCTTCCCTGGAAACAGCTGAAGTCTTGGGTCAAAGACACATAGGGCTCCCAGAAGAGCAAAACTGAAAAGTTTTGTTCATGTTGGCGGCAGATGGGTGCCCTGTAGCTACCTGGAACTTCTCTCAAACGTCTCCAGGAGCATTTTTGGTTTCTTCTGGAGACCGGGGAATTGCTGAGTAGCAGACCCAGACGATTCTAAGGTAACTACCCCAACAGCAATGCGTCCGTTGAGGGAAATTCCATGCCAGTAGCTCCCCAGGACTCCTGGCAGGCATCTCCAGGGATGTCTTGGCTCTCTGTGGAGAAGGAGGTAGCAGCCCCAGAGTCCTCCGAGGCAGCCACCTGAGGTGTTTTGTGTCTGTTGGGGGCATGCGCATGCCTGTTAGATGCCCCATATTCCTCGCAGGCATCTCCAGCAGCGTCGAGGTTTCCTCGGGAGACAGGGGAAGTGCCAGGTAGTAGCCCCAGATTTCTAGACTAGATTCCCAAAGAGCATTGCGTATGTTGGGGGAAGGTGCGTGGCTTCTGGAGCTGTGGCAGGCAGCTCTGGAATGTTTTGTCCTCCCCTGGGGAGCAGGGCATTTGTCAGGGAGCAGCCCCCGAGTCCTGCAGGGAAGGCAGCCAAGGTGTTTTGTGTGTGTTGGAGGCATGTCCATGCTCTGTCCCTTGCTGGGACTCCTCCAAGGCAGCTTGGGAGTGCTGTGACCTTCCCTGGAGAGGGCTGAATTTCCTGGGCAGCAGGCGCAGCCTCCTCCTTGGGAGTTACCTGCAAAGTTTTCTTCCTGTAGGACTGAGGTGCATGCCCGGTAGCTCCCCAGGACTCCTCGCAGGCATGTCCAGGAGTGTTTTGTCATCCTTTGGAGAGGGATGAATTCTCAGGGAGCAGCCCCACACTCCTCTAAGGTTGCTACCAAAAGCCTGTTGTCGATGTTAGAGGCAGGTCCATGCTCTGTACCTTGCTGGGGCTGTTGCAAGGCAGCTTGGGAGTGCTTTGCCCTTCCCTGGAAACAGCTGAAGTCTTGGGTCAAAGACACATAGGGCTCCCAGAAGAACAAAACTGAAAAGTTTTGTTCATGTTGGCGGCAGATGTGTGCCCTGTAGCTACCTGGAACTTCTCTCAAACGTCTCCAGGAGCATTTTTGGTTTCTTCTGGAGACCGGGGAATTGCTGAGTAGCAGACCCAGACGATTCTAAGGTAACTACCCCAACAGCAATGCGTCCGTTGAGGGAAATTCCATGCCAGTAGCTCCCCAGGACTCCTGGCAGGCATCTCCAGGGATGTCTTGGCTCTCTGTGGAGAAGGAGGTAGCAGCCCCAGAGTCCTCCGAGGCAGCCACCTGAGGTGTTTTGTGTCTGTTGGGGGCATGCGCATGCCTGTTAGATGCCCCATATTCCTCGCAGGCATCTCCAGCAGCGTCGAGGTTTCCTCGGGAGACAGGGGAAGTGCCAGGTAGTAGCCCCAGATTTCTAGACTAGATTCCCAAAGAGCATTGCGTATGTTGGGGGAAGGTGCGTGGCTTCTGGAGCTGTGGCAGGCAGCTCTGGAATGTTTTGTCCTCCCCTGGAGAGCAGAGAACTTTTCAGGGAGCAGCCCCCGAGTCCTGCAGGGAAGGCAGCCAAGGTGTTTTGTGTGTGTTGGAGGCATGTCCATGCTCTGTCCCTTGCTGGGACTCCTCCAAGGCAGCTTGGGAGTGCTGTGACCTTCCCTGGAGAGGGCTGAATTTCCTGGGCAGCAGGCGCAGCCTCCTCCTTGGGAGTTACCTGCAAAGTTTTCTTCCTGTAGGACTGAGGTGCATGCCCGGTAGCTCCCCAGGACTCCTCGCAGGCATGTCCAGGAGTGTTTTGTCATCCTTTGGAGAGGGATGAATTCTCAGGGAGCAGCCCCACACTCCTCTAAGGTTGCTACCAAAAGCCTGTTGTCGATGTTAGAGGCAGGTCCATGCTCTGTACCTTGCTGGGGCTGTTGCAAGGCAGCTTGGGAGTGCTTTGCCCTTCCCTGGAAACAGCTGAAGTCTTGGGTCAAAGACACATAGGGCTCCCAGAAGAGCAAAACTGAAAAGTTTTGTTCATGTTGGCGGCAGATGGGTGCCCTGTAGCTACCTGGAACTTCTCTCAAACGTCTCCAGGAGCATTTTTGGTTTCTTCTGGAGACCGGGGAATTGCTGAGTAGCAGACCCAGACGATTCTAAGGTAACTACCCCAACAGCAATGCGTCCGTTGAGGGAAATTCCATGCCAGTAGCTCCCCAGGACTCCTGGCAGGCATCTCCAGGGATGTCTTGGCTCTCTGTGGAGAAGGAGGTAGCAGCCCCAGAGTCCTCCGAGGCAGCCACCTGAGGTGTTTTGTGTCTGTTGGGGGCATGCGCATGCCTGGTAGATGCCCCATATTCCTCGCAGGCATCTCCAGCAGCGTCGAGGTTTCCTCGGGAGACAGGGGAAGTGCCAGGTAGTAGCCCCAGATTTCTAGAGTAGATCCCCAAAGAGCATTGCGTATGTTGGGGGAAGGTGCGTGGCTTCTGGAGCTGTGGCAGGCAGCTCTGGAATGTTTTGTCCTCCCCTGGAGAGCAGGGAATTTGTCAGGGAGCAGCCCCCGAGTCCTGCAGGGAAGGCAGCCAAGGTGTTTTGTGTGTGTTGGAGGCATGTCCATGCTCTGTCCCTTGCTGGGACTCCTCCAAGGCAGCTTGGGAGTGCTGTGACCTTCCCTGGAGAGGGCTGAATTTCCTGGGCAGCAGCCGCAGCCTCCTCCTTGGGAGTTACCTGCAAAGTTTTCTTCCTGTAGGACTGAGGTGCATGCCCGGTAGCTCCCCAGGACTCCTCGCAGGCATGTCCAGGAGTGTTTTGTCATCCTTTGGAGAGGGATGAATTCTCAGGGAGCAGCCCCACACTCCTCTAAGGTTGCTACCAAAAGCCTGTTGTCGATGTTAGAGGCAGGTCCATGCTCTGTACCTTGCTGGGGCTGTTGCAAGGCAGCTTGGGAGTGCTTTGCCCTTCCCTGGAAACAGCTGAAGTCTTGGGTCAAAGACACATAGGACTCCCAGGCAGTTACCTGAAGAGTTTTGTTCATGTTGGCGGCAGATGTGTGCCCTGTAGCTACCTGGAACTTCTCTCAAACGTCTCCAGGAGCATTTTTGGTTTCTTCTGGAGACCGGGGAATTCCTGAGTAGCAGCCCCAGAGGATTCTAAGGTAACTACCCCAACAGCAATGCGTCCGTTGAGGGAAATTCCATGCCAGTAGCTCCCCAGGACTCCTGGCAGGCATCTCCAGGGATGTCTTGGCTCTCTGTGGAGAAGGAGGTAGCAGCCCCAGAGTCCTCCGAGGCAGCCACCTGAGGCGTTTTGTGTCTGTTGGGGGCATGTGCATGCCTGGTAGATGCCCCATATTCCTCGCAGGCATCTCCAGCAGCGTCGAGGTTTCCTCGGGAGACAGGGGAAGTGCCAGGTAGTAGCCCCAGATTTCTAGAGTAGATCCCCAAAGAGCATTGCGTATGTTGGGGGAAGGTGCGTGGCTTCTGGAGCTGTGGCAGGCAGCTCTGGAATGTTTTGTCCTCCCCTGGAGAGCAGGGAATTTGTCAGGGAGCAGCCCCCGAGTCCTGCAGGGAAGGCAGCCAAGGTGTTTTGTGTGTGTTGGAGGCATGTCCATGCTCTGTCCCTTGCTGGGACTCCTCCAAGGCAGCTTGGGAGTGCTGTGACCTTCCCTGGAGAGGGCTGAATTTCCTGGGCAGCAGGCGCAGCCTCCTCCTTGGGAGTTACCTGCAAAGTTTTCTTCCTGTAGGACTGAGGTGCATGCCCGGTAGCTCCCCAGGACTCCTCGCAGGCATGTCCAGGAGTGTTTTGTCATCCTTTGGAGAGGGATGAATTCTCAGGGAGCAGCCCCACACTCCTCTAAGGTTGCTACCAAAAGCCTGTTGTCGATGTTAGAGGCAGGTCCATGCTCTGTACCTTGCTGGGGCTGTTGCAAGGCAGCTTGGGAGTGCTTTGCCCTTCCCTGGAAACAGCTGAAGTCTTGGGTCAAAGACACATAGGGCTCCCAGAAGAACAAAACTGAAGAGTTTTGTTCATGTTGGCGGCAGATGTGTGCCCTGTAGCTACCTGGAACTTCTCTCAAACGTCTCCAGGAGCATTTTTGGTTTCTTCTGGAGACCGGGGAATTGCTGAGTAGCAGACCCAGACGATTCTAAGGTAACTACCCCAACAGCAATGCGTCCGTTGAGGGAAATTCCATGCCAGTAGCTCCCCAGGACTCCTGGCAGGCATCTCCAGGGATGTCTTGGCTCTCTGTGGAGAAGGAGGTAGCAGCCCCAGAGTCCTCCGAGGCAGCCACCTGAGGTGTTTTGTGTCTGTTGGGGGCATGCGCATGCCTGGTAGATGCCCCATATTCCTCGCAGGCATCTCCAGCAGCGTCGAGGTTTCCTCGGGAGACAGGGGAAGTGCCAGGTAGTAGCCCCAGATTTCTAGAGTAGATCCCCAAAGAGCATTGCGTATGTTGGGGGAAGGTGCGTGGCTTCTGGAGCTGTGGCAGGCAGCTCTGGAATGTTTTGTCCTCCCCTGGAGAGCAGGGAATTTGTCAGGGAGCAGCCCCGAGTCCTGCAGGGAAGGCAGCCAAGGTGTTTTGTGTGTGTTGGAGGCATGTCCATGCTCTGTCCCTTGCTGGGACTCCTCCAAGGCAGCTTGGGAGTGCTGTGACCTTCCCTGGAGAGGGCTGAATTTCCTGGGCAGCAGCCGCAGCCTCCTCCTTGGGAGTTACCTGCAAAGTTTTCTTCCTGTAGGACTGAGGTGCATGCCCGGTAGCTCCCCAGGACTCCTCGCAGGCATGTCCAGGAGTGTTTTGTCATCCTTTGGAGAGGGATGAATTCTCAGGGAGCAGCCCCACACTCCTCTAAGGTTGCTACCAAAAGCCTGTTGTCGATGTTAGAGGCAGGTCCATGCTCTGTACCTTGCTGGGGCTGTTGCAAGGCAGCTTGGGAGTGCTTTGCCCTTCCCTGGAAACAGCTGAAGTCTTGGGTCAAAGACACATAGGGCTCCCAGAAGAACAAAACTGAAGAGTTTTGTTCTTGTTGGCGGCAGATGTGTGCCCTGTAGCTACCTGGAACTTCTCTCAAACGTCTCCAGGAGCATTTTGGTTTCTTCTGGAGACCGGGGAATTGCTGAGTAGCAGCCTCAGAGGATTCTAAGGTAACTACCCCAACAGCAATGCGTCCGTTGGGGGAAATTCCATGCCGGTAGCTCCCCAGGACTCCTGGCAGGCATCTCCAGGGGTGTCTTGGCTCTCTGTGGAGAAGGAGGTAGCAGCCCCAGAGTCCTCCGAGGCAGCCACCTGAGGCGTTTTGTGTCTGTTGGGGGCATGTGCATGCCTGGTAGATGCCCCATATTCCTCGCAGGCATCTCCAGCAGCGTCGAGGTTTCCTCGGGAGACAGGGGAAGTGCCAGGTAGTAGCCCCAGATTTCTAGAGTAGATCCCCAAAGAGCATTGCGTATGTTGGGGGAAGGTGCGTGGCTTCTGGAGCTGTGGCAGGCAGCTCTGGAATGTTTTGTCCTCCCCTGGAGAGCAGGGAATTTGTCAGGGAGCAGCCCCCGAGTCCTGCAGGGAAGGCAGCCAAGGTGTTTTGTGTGTGTTGGAGGCATGTCCATGCTCTGTCCCTTGCTGGGACTCCTCCAAGGCAGCTTGGGAGTGCTGTGACCTTCCCTGGAGAGGGCTGAATTTCCTGGGCAGCAGCCGCAGCCTCCTCCTTGGGAGTTACCTGCAAAGTTTTCTTCCTGTAGGACTGAGGTGCATGCCCGGTAGCTCCCCAGGACTCCTCGCAGGCATGTCCAGGAGTGTTTTGTCATCCTTTGGAGAGGGATGAATTCTCAGGGAGCAGCCCCACACTCCTCTAAGGTTGCTACCAAAAGCCTGTTGTCGATGTTAGAGGCAGGTCCATGCTCTGTACCTTGCTGGGGCTGTTGCAAGGCAGCTTGGGAGTGCTTTGCCCTTCCCTGGAAACAGCTGAAGTCTTGGGTCAAAGACACATAGGACTCCCAGGCAGTTACCTGAAGAGTTTTGTTCATGTTGGCGGCAGATGTGTGCCCTGTAGCTCCCTGGGACTCCTCTCAGGCGTCTCCAGGAGCATTTTGGTTTCTTCTGGAGACCGGGGAATTGCTGAGTACAGCCTCAGAGGATTCTGAGGTAAATACCCCAACAGCGATGCGTCCGTTGGGGGAAATTCCATGCCGGTAGCTCCCCAGGACTCCACGCAGGCATGTCCAGGAGTGTTTTGTCATCCTTTGGAGAGGGATGAATTCTCAGGGAGCAGCCCCACACTCCTCTAAGGTTGCTACCAAAAGCCTGTTGTCGATGTTAGAGGCAGGTCCATGCTCTGTACCTTGCTGGGGCTGTTGCAAGGCAGCTTGGGAGTGCTTTGCCCTTCCCTGGAAACAGCTGAAGTCTTGGGTCAAAGACACATAGGGCTCCCAGAAGAACAAAACTGAAGAGTTTTATTCATGTTGGTGGCAGATGTGTGCCCTGTAGCTACCTGGAACTTCTCTCAAACGTCTCCAGGAGCATTTTTGGTTTCTTCTGGAGACCGGGGAATTGCTGAATAGCAGACCCAGATGATTCTAAGGTAACTACCCCAACAGCAAGGCGCCTGTGGGGGAAAGTCCATGCCGGTAGCTCCCCAGGACTCCTGTGAGGCATCTCCAGGGGTGTCTTGGCTCTCTGTGGAGAAGGAGGTAGCAGCCCCAGAGTCCTCCGAGGCAGCCACCTGAGGCATTTTGTGTCTGTTGGGGGCACGTGCATGCCTGGTAGATGCCCCATATTCCTCGCAGGCATCTCCAGCAGCGTCGAGGTTTCCTCGGGAGACAGGGGAAGTGCCAGGTAGTAGCCCCAGATTTCTAGAGTAGATCCCCAAAGAGCATTGCGTATGTTGGGGGAAGGTGCGTGGCTTCTGGAGCTGTGGCAGGCAGCTCTGGAATGTTTTGTCCTCCCCTGGAGAGCAGGGAATTTGTCAGGGAGCAGCCCCCGAGTCCTGCAGGGAAGGCAGCCAAGGTGTTTTGTGTGTGTTGGAGGCATGTCCATGCTCTGTCCCTTGCTGGGACTCCTCCAAGGCAGCTTGGGAGTGCTGTGACCTTCCCTGGAGAGGGCTGAATTTCCTGGGCAGCAGCCGCAGCCTCCTCCTTGGGAGTTACCTGCAAAGTTTTCTTCCTGTAGGACTGAGGTGCATGCCCGGTAGCTCCCCAGGACTCCTCGCAGGCATGTCCAGGAGTGTTTTGTCATCCTTTGGAGAGGGATGAATTCTCAGGGAGCAGCCCCACACTCCTCTAAGGTTGCTACCAAAAGCCTGTTGTCGATGTTAGAGGCAGGTCCATGCTCTGTACCTTGCTGGGGCTGTTGCAAGGCAGCTTGGGAGTGCTTTGCCCTTCCCTGGAAACAGCTGAAGTCTTGGGTCAAAGACACATAGGACTCCCAGGCAGTTACCTGAAGAGTTTTGTTCATGTTGGCGGCAGATGTGTGCCCTGTAGCTCCCTGGGACTCCTCTCAGGCGTCTCCAGGAGCATTTTTGGTTTCTTCTGGAGACCGGGGAATTCCTGAGTAGCAGCCCCAGAGGATTCTAAGGTAACTACCCCAACAGCGATGCGTCCGTTGGGGGAAAGTCCATGCCGGTAGCTCCCCAGGACTCCTGGCAGGCATCTCCAGGGGTGTCTTGGCTCTCTGTGGAGAAGGAGGTAGCAGCCCCAGAGTCCTCCGAGGCAGCCACCTGAGGCGTTTTGTGTCTGTTGGGGGCATGTGCATGCCTGGTAGATGCCCCATATTCCTCGCAGGCATCTCCAGCAGCGTCGAGGTTTCCTCGGGAGACAGGGGAAGTGCCAGGTAGTAGCCCCAGATTTTCGAGTAGATCCCCAAAGAGCATTGCGTATGCTGGGGGAAGTTGCGTAGCTTGTAGCTGTTCTGGAGCTGTTGCAGGCAGCTCTGGAATGTTTTGTCCTCCCCTGGAGAGCAGGGAATTTGTCAGGGAGCAGCCCCCGAGTCCTGCAGGGAAGGCAGCCAAGGTGTTTTGTGTGTGTTGGAGGCATGTCCATGCTCTGTCCCTTGCTGGGACTCCTCCAAGGCAGCTTGGGAGTGCTGTGACCTTCCCTGGAGAGGGCTGAATTTCCTGGGCAGCAGGCGCAGCCTCCTCCTTGGGAGTTACCTGCAAAGTTTTCTTCCTGTAGGACTGAGGTGCATGCCCGGTAGCTCCCCAGGACTCCTCGCAGGCATGTCCAGGAGTGTTTTGTCATCCTTTGGAGAGGGATGAATTCTCAGGGAGCAGCCCCACACTCCTCTAAGGTTGCTACCAAAAGCCTGTTGTCGATGTTAGAGGCAGGTCCATGCTCTGTACCTTGCTGGGGCTGTTGCAAGGCAGCTTGGGAGTGCTTTGCCCTTCCCTGGAAACAGCTGAAGTCTTGGGTCAAAGACACATAGGGCTCCCAGAAGAACAAAACTGAAGAGTTTTGTTCATGTTGGCGGCAGATGTGTGCCCTGTAGCTCCCTGGGACTCCTCTCAGGCGTCTCCAGGAGCATTGTGGTTTCTTCTAGAGACCGGAGAATTGCTGAGTAGCAGCCCCAGAGGATTCTAAGGTAACTACCCCAACAGCGATGCGTCCGTTGGGGGAAAGTCCATGCCGGTAGCTCCCCAGGACTCCTGGCAGGCATCTCCAGGGGTGTCTTGGCTCTCTGTGGAGAAGGAGGTAGCAGCCCCAGAGTCCTCCGAGGCAGCCACCTGAGGCGTTTTGTGTCTGTTGGGGGCATGTGCATGCCTGGTAGATGCCCCATATTCCTCGCAGGCATCTCCAGCAGCGTCGAGGTTTCCTCGGGAGACAGGGGAAGTGCCAGGTAGTAGCCCCAGATTTCTAGAGTAGATCCTTTGGGATCCACTACAGTAGATTTCTCGAGTAGAAATCTAGATTTTTGGAGTAGAAATTGGGATTTCTAGAGTAGATCCCTTGGGGAGGTGGCTGTCGGGCGCCTGGTGCACCCCACAGCCCCACTGCCTGTCTGATGGCACCGGGCATGGCCTGGCCCTGTCCTGTGGATGCAGTGCTCTGCTCAGCCCTGGCGGCTGCTGGGATAGCAGCAGGATTTGGGGCCTGGCCAATGCTGTTCACACCGGCGAGAGGGACGTGGCAGGGGCAGAGAACAGCTGCTGCTGCTGTGGCGGGAGAAGGCCAGAGCAGCCCAGCTGCCCAAATGGCTGGGAGCACGGCCCCAGCAGCCCAGGAGAGGCGGGGCAGGGTGCCCCTGGGGCCACAGCTCTTCCCTCTCCACAGGGAAACTTCTCCCCTGGCTCACGGGCAAGGATGTGCGAGCCCAGAGCGCGCCAGAGGTGGCCACGTCTGAACACCAGGCTGAAACCTCCAGGTTTTGTAGTCCAGCAGGGCAGCTGGGGCTTTGTTACAAGGACAACCTGGGCCAGTGCGTGCTGTGCTGCCACGGGCTGCCGGAAAGCCGGGGCGTCAGGCAGCTCTCGGGGCAATCCTGGCTCCTTTGGCGTCTGCCTTCTCCCTTTTGCCCTCTGCCTCCCTAGAGAAAAGACTTCCCCAGGAGGTGAACGAACATGACTTCTTTTGGGGGAAAGCCTAACAGAGGGGTGAAATTCTACAACAATACTGGGGCCAGGGTGTGCTGAGAGGTGAGCTGTCCTGCACGCAGCGGTAGAGGCCCGGAACAACGCTGTCTGCTCAGCATGCTCAGGGTGGTTCTCGTGTGAAGGACACCGTGGCCTTGGGCTTGTGGTTCCAGCTTTAATCAAAAAGAGGCGTTTTCCTGAAGAGAGCTTCACTTCTGCCTGGCTTTGCAGGGCCAGCAGCACAGCGCCCACAGGGTCCATCCCGATGTTGGCCGCTCCCTTGGAGATCTCAGGATCAGCATGGTCTGCGTTGCCAGGGACGAGACTGAGAGTTCGGCGTCTTTCTGCAAAGGCTGGAGGGCTGCAACAGAAGGAAAGAGAACAGAGCTGAAACCCACCTGTCTGCAGAGACCCCCAGGCATCCCCTCCAGACCGTGCCAGCCCCACCCATCCCTTTCCCTGGCCAGGAGGAGCACGTGGGACAAACGGACCAGCTGGAAGCTGCTGCGCAGGAATGCCCCAAATGCCCCTGAGATGTTCCTCTGCCCTTGAAGTGTTTCCCTGGAGCAGGTCAAGGCATAGCAGCACACTGCCCAGGCTCTGTCCCCTGCCCCACCAGCCCCGGCACACGCAGCGCTGCCCCTACTCACCGTTGCAGATCTCGGACAGCTTCTCCTCGCGTTTGTCCCTCAGGTGCTGCGCGGCAAGCCCTAGGCACGGAGCTCCGTCAGACCTCCCGCTCCCCAGAATGCTCCCAGCAGCACAGCTCCCGGCTCTGCCGGTTTGGCTGCACGCCCTCCTCCCCCTCAGCAGGGTGACCCCAGGGAAGGACAGTGCCCGAGGCGGGGTGGGGCCGAGCAAGGCTGCCACCAAGCCCACCTGCATGGGCAGGGGTGGGAGAGGGAGGCACAGAGCCCCTGGCTGCCCAGGCCCTGCACGGGGCAGTCGGGGCTCTGGCAGCCACAGGGCTGCCCCGTGCTGCCAGTGCAGCGGCTGGGCCTGGGGCCAGGCTGCCAAAAGAGGGACCCCAGGGGCTGTGGCTCACCGATGAACCTCACGGCCGCCTCTCGCAAGGCAAACTGAGCATCCTTCAGGTACGGCAGGCTCTGACTCAGATATTCTTCAACTCTGCTCCTGTCCTGCACCAGCTGGAGAGAGCACAAGGGCATGGGGCTGGCACAGACCTTCCCCAGTCGGCCGCACCGGCCCCTCCTCCCAGCACCCCCTGTCTCCCTCCCACCTCAGGCCATTCCCATCTCCCAGCCAGGAGCCCTGTGGGGCTGAGGTTCAGAGACAGCCGCAGGCAGAGGGGGGTCTGGAGGTCCTGAGACCCCTCTGTCCCACTGCCAGGGCCCAGATGGGCCCGGGTCTCTTTCAACATCCTGAGGGCAGGGAGGGGAGAGGGGCCTGGAGAAGAGCCCTTGGGGGGCTCTGTGCCTGAGGGCAGGGAAGGAGGGTGCAGCTCCAGGCTGCGGGCTCCGGGCTGGAGCAGGGCAGGCGAGGCACAGCTGCACAGGGGGCACCCCTTGTCCAGCCCGGGCCCTGGGCCTTGGGGATTGTCCTCACCAAGCACTCCCCAATCCTGAACGCCTGCTGTGTCTTGGCCAGGTGCTTGAGCTGTTTCCACTTTAGCAGCTTTGCAGTGACGAGGAGGGCTTCCTGAGAGGCCTGCGGAGGGGGACAGGGATTGGGGGGCTTGTGGGCAGGGACTGGGGCTCTTTGAGGGCCCTGGCCTCCAACACCTGCAGGGAGAGCTGGGAAGCCTCTAGGGACTCTCGTGTTCAGGCCTTGGTGGCCATGGGCTGCTGCTGAGCCCTGCTGGACCAGGTAGAGCAGGTGTGGGAAATGTCCGTGCTGTCTTCTCCGCCCCTCCTTGTGCTGGGTATGCCGGGACCCTTGCTCTGGGGTGCGCCGGAGGAGGGCTGAATGGGGGGAGCAGGGATGGGGGGACGCCCCACCTCGCCATGCTCCTCTGCAGCAGGCAGCACAGAGGGAGGAGGAAAGCAGTGGTGGGACTGGTGCAGGCAAGGAGGGGAGCTCTGCCCTGCCCTCAGTGACTCAGGCAGTTGGACCCGGAGGTGACACAGACTCCAAGAGTCCAACTGCCAGCAGCAGCCCTTGCCCCTCCCGGATGCCCAGGCAACCCCTGTGGTGTCAGCACGCCCTTCCCCACATCACTGGTCAGGTTTGAAAACTGTACCTTGACCACGCTCTCGCTCTGGTCACTCATGTGGAAGAACAGAGGGAGCAGGCTTCTCCGTGCGTTCTTCTTCATCTGCCGCTTGTCGTTCCCCACCACCATCTGCACCAGGTCTTTGAAGAGGCAGATGGAGAGCTCTCGCAGCTGGCTGGAGTCCTGGTAGGGAGGAGGACAGGGTACTTCAGCAGCAGCCGCTCTCCGAGCAAGGGCGTTAGCGTGGCTGATGTGAGGGGAGATGCTTGGGAGTCAGGTTCTGCACACAGGAGCTGTGGGCCAGATCTGCAGCCGTGGCTGAATGGCCCCGGGCCCATGAAAGGCCGTGCAAGAGGTTTCCATCAGGTGGTGCCTGTGCCAGCCCCCCAGCATTCACCACCAGCCACACCACCCGCACCAGCGCAGAGCTCCCCAGGGACGGGCTGAGGAGGAGACCGAGCTGGCCCTCGGCAATGCCTCTGGGGCACACATCGCTGGCTCAGCCTCAGCACCCGCCACGGTGCCTGGGGAGAATGTCTGGTCCTGCCTGGCAGCGCAGCTGGGGAGGTCTCGCGGATCTGAGAGCAGCTCTTGCACTGCAGGTGCTTTGCACAGGCTCAGGGCTGGGCCCCAGCACGGGGGGCTCAGGTCGCCCGGAGGCATCGACCTGTCAGGGAGAAGCCGTGCTGGGCTGCAGAGCCCAGAAGCCATCCCCAAGAGAGCCCAGGGCCGTGAGGAGGGGAACAGCCCTGCCCCTGCGCAGGGCTGGGCTGACGGGCACTTGTCCTTGCAGAGGGCCCATCAGTGGGGCTCAGGCTCCCACAGCAGCCTTACATCATCAAAGAGTGGCAGGAGCTTCTCCACCAGCTGCAGAGCGGTGGGGCTGGCCTCCTTCCTCTTCATAGGGCCCATCACATTTCTGAAGAGAAGCAGGGCCTTCGTCTTGTTGTCAGTGTTGGCATTCTGCAGCGTCTCCATGATGTCCGGCAGCAGGACCAGCATTTTTCTTGCCTGTACAAAGCACAGAATTTCCTTTTTGTGAAGCGGTGAAAGACCACCCGGGCAAAAATGCCCTGGCCACTAAGCACCAGCTTCCCGTCCGGCTTCCTGGCAGGTGGCACAGGAATGCCTGCAGCAGCCTACTGGCAGGCGGTGGCCATGGGCGCACTGATGGGGACACGGGGATAGCAGGGGGTAGGGAAGTTAGGGCAGGAGAACAGAGGCTCCGTGTCCCCTGCTCAGCCACCCCCTTTTCCGACTGGCCCAAACGGGCAGATGGGTTGGTAGCCCTCCGGGCCTGGAAAGCTCCCCAGGCAGCCATGAAGCCCCTCCATGGCAGCACTCTGCGGACCCCCATGGCTCGTGCACTGCAGGGTGCGGGGAAGGGCAGAGATCTCCAAGCTGTCAGGGAGCGGGCTGTGACCCCTTCATGACAGAGGCCCACTGCCCCAGGCCCCAGAGTCAGCCCGTAGCATCAGCTGTACCCTGGGCTCTGGCTCATCCTCCCCCTCTCAGCAGGACACTTCTTCTGGGGACAGTGCTCCCCCGACAGAGGCAGTTTGGCGCTGGCTGCCTCCGTGCAGAGCAGAAACTCCTGCCCGGCACCACGGGGATGTGCCAGGAGCGAGAGCTCCTGCAGGCGGGTGAGGGAGCCTTTCTCCTTGCACTGCAGCGGCAAGGTCCGAGCCGGAAGGACCCTGGGGTCCATGAAGGGGACAGCGAGGGCATTTGGAGCCGTCACCCCACCTCCTGACTCCTCCTGAGCCCAGGCCAAGCCACCGCGTTACCCCCGCTGCCCCAGGCTGCCAACACGGCTTCCCTTGACTATGCGCTGCTCACCCTCTCAGGTCTCTGCGACAGCGTGACGAGGCCTCTGAGTACCAGCGAGAGCAGCACCAGGCTTGGACGCCTCAGGTACCTCTGGGCTTTGTACAGGCCAGCAAACTTCTCTGATGTAATGTTGCTGGAGGCCAGCAGCTGAAAAAAAGATGGCAGTGAGAGACTGGCAGAGCCTGCAGGGCTCCCCGCACCGTGCGGCTCCTGGTTCCCACTGGCAGCTCAGGGCAAGGCCACCGGGGCCAGACAGCCCATCCTGGGGGCAGCAGGGGCTGGCTGGTGCAGGGGGGGAACCTGGTGCTGGGCAGGTCCCTGCTGGCCCTAAGGGGCTGTGTCCGTATGTCCTGAGGAGGTGACTTTTTGGGGGCGGATGGGAGGGGAGAGGGCCGTGCCTGTTTGCCTGGAGAGGCAGGCACAGCCCTGAGGGTGAGCGAGGACTGGTCTGGTCACTCACGGCCAAGTGATAGATGCAGGCTTCCTCTGCGGTGGCGCTGAACATCCCGCGCAGCTGCTGGTCCTGGCGCTTGCTGAGCAGCTCCCTCAAGACCTTCTCCAACGTGTGGGGCTGGGAAAGCATCACCTCCCACATGGCCAGAGCAGCACTGCAGGCCCAGAACGCTCTGTCAGCAGGGCTGCCTCGGCCACCACACTGTGCCTGGGCCAGCCCCGCAGGACCCAGGCTGTCCTGCAGCCCTGGCCCTTCCCGACCCCTCGCTTGGAGTGCCCGGGTGCCCGCCTGGGCAAGCAGGAGGGGGCTGAGATAGTGTTCCCCGTGGGGCCGGGAGGAACCTCGTGGTGGGGCTCTGGGCTGGCTTGGCCAGCTTTGGCTACTGCGGGCCTGGCCGATCCACCAGGGCTGGAAAGCACGGTGGGCTGGAGGGCCCTGCTCCTCGGGGATGTCCTGCGGTTTTCCGTGGGTCTGGCAGCCAGAAAGTCTCCAGGCCCCTCTCCCCACACGGAACTAGCCCACGGGGGCTGTTGGGGTCAGTACCTGTCACATGATGGAGACAGCTTCAACAGACTCGTGACCACTTCCCTGGGGCACCGGTCGGTCATCAGGAGAAGCAGCAAGTCCAGGCTGTGCCGGGCTGACGCCATGCCGATGCACTCCATGTTTTCATAGATGCACCTCATGATGTGTGGCACCTGGAGGGCACATAGGTGAGGCTGGTGCTGCCACTGGAGTGCAGCCATTTCCTCCGCTGCCTCTGAAACTGCTGCCCTTCCCATCCTACTCTGTGGCTTAAAATGGCTTAAAATGGTGCCTGAGGCACCTGGGTTAGGGAGGGAGGGAGGGAGGGAGGGAGGAACAACGGCTGAAGGGCTCAAGGCCAGGGCAGGGCAGCCACAGGCCACTTACCTCCACCAGCCAGGAGGCAGGTTCTCTCATGGCCACATGCAGGATGCTGCTCGCCTCCTCCTTGTCATAGATGCTTGAGTCTGTCATGGCCTCAATGGCCACGAGGACGATGTCTGTCTTCTCTGAAGGCTGGAGGTATTTTCCAAACGCCTACGGGAGGAAGACAGGCCGGGAAGACGTGTCACACCGAGTGCCCTGCTGGTGCTGCTTAGCCGAGCAGTGAGAGCAGCTCTGGCGAGAGATGGCCCGGCCGTGCTGGCAGCAGTGCCCGCAGGAAAGCTGGAAGCAGGGGCTGCAGTCACTGGGCCGTGGAGGATGAGAAGAGAGGGCCCTGAGGGTGAGGGAGGAGGGCTGGGGTCGTGGGCACAGCGTGCTGGCCCTACAGAGAACCAGGGCTTGCTGGCAGCCAGGAGGGCTGGAGCTGCTGCTGGGACACTGGAGCGCAGCCCTTTTTAGTCCCTGCTCGGGGACAGCAGCAACCCTCTCACCAGGGACAGGGAGGCCATGCCAACCCCGCTGATTCTGGATCCCTTTGCTCACGCAAGTCTCCTGCTGAGCTGATGCCACGGACATGCAAGGGAGGAGCTCATTACCGTTGTAATGTTGCTGGTGCTGGGCGAAGAAAGCCAGGAGGTGTTCTCAGCTTCCCGTTTGCGTTGATGCCGTGGATGCTTTGGATTACCCTGTGGCAGCGTCACGCCTAAAGAGGACGGGAGCACAGAAGAGTCGCTAGGACACAGCGCCTTTGCCAGCAAGCTTACCAAATGGTGAGAAGAGCTTTGAACTAGGAATGGCTGAGGAGGGAGGTTACGACGCACAGTCAGGGGAGGAGGTGGTGGACAGGGGTAGAAAGCAAAGGGGGACAGGCAAGGGCGACAAGAGGGACCTGATGGAGAAGGATGAGAGACACCTGCCCCTCAAGTGTACGTGTGCAAATGCTCACGGCCTGGGAAACTCAAAGGAACTAGAGCTCTGCATGCAGTCACACAACTAAAACATTGTTGGAATAACTGAGATGCGGGGGACGGCTCGCATGGCTGAGTGCTGCGCTGCATGGATGCGAGCTCTTCAGGAGAGCTGGCTAGAGGAGCAAGGGGGGGTGCCTCCTATTTGAAGGAGCAGCTCAGATATACGGGACAATCAAGAGTCTGAGAGAGAGCATGTGGGTCAGAAGCAGAGGAGAGGCAGTGCTGGTGACATCGTGGTGGCAGCGTGTTGCAGACCCCCCCTCCTCGGAGCGAGGATGTGGATGAAGTCTTCCTGAAAGCACGTGGGGAAGTCTCCGTGTCACACGCCACGAGTTTCATGGGGAACTTTAACATCCCTGAGACCTGCTTGCAAGGCGGCAGGACGCAAGCAGTCAGGGACATTTCTGGAGGGCGTCAGGGCCAGCTTCTTGCTGCAGGCACTGGAGGGGCCAGCCGGGGTGATGCACAGCTGCATCTGCTGTTCTCCCATAGGGAAGAATTCTTTTTGGGACGTGGTAATCCATGGTAGCTTTGGCTGTGGGGACCATGAAACAGACGGGTTCTGAGAGGTCCTGAGAGGAGTGGGGAAGGAGAGCAGCAAAGAACAGGTCCTGGACTTCTGGTGAGCACGCAGCTTCTGCAGCAAAACGATAGCTGGGATGCTACGGGAAGCAGCTGTGAGGGGCAAAGGAGGTCAGGGAAGCTGGCAGACTTTCATGGACGGCCTCCAGCAAGCACAAGAATGGTCCGTTGCAATACTCGGGGAAACAAGCAGGCATACGAGGAGATGTCTGTGTGTGGAGGAGATGTCTGTGTGTGGAGGGACGCAGCCCAGCACAGCTTCTCTTACATTTTTGCTGCAGGATGAATCTGAAGAGGTAATGAAGAGCATCCAAAGCCCCCCAGCTGATCTCCCAGTTCTTGCAAGTGTGGCAAAGGATGAGACGTCCCAGCAGCTGTCCCAGGATGGGGACCTGGATCTCTGTGTGGCAGGCACGGCTGTCATAGTAGCCTACAAAGGTGCTCCAGACCTGGGTGAGGGAGGCAGGACAGGTAGCAGGGCTGAGGGGCAGCAGCTGCCACCAAGGCCCTGAACCCAAGACTCTGCCCGGGGAAAGATCCCCGGTGAGTCAGAGCTTTGGAGGGCCCTCCCAAAGCAGCTAGCCCCCTGGGCAGCAGGGCAGGGAGAGCTGCCAGGCCTGGGCTCCCGCCATGCTCCTTGGGCAGTGCTTGCCCTGCACAGGACTGGGGGCCGAGATGGCTCCTGGCAGAGAGGGAACTGGGGAGAGAAGACCGTGGGAAAAAGAAAGAAACCAAGACCCTCACTCCAGGGCAGAGCCTTGCTGAATGCCTCAACCGGTGCCCAGGCTTGCCTCACAGGCATCTCTGAGCTGCAGCTGCAGGTGCTCCGGTGTGCAGGGAAGGGGAGACAGCCTGGCTGGAGAGTGCCTGGCTCCTTACCTCCACCGAGGAACAGCTGGCCAGCGAATTGCTCAGCCTCCCAATCCTCCCCACAGCCCTCTCACACGCAGCAGCGCTCCGGCAGTTGGTGTAGGTCAGCAGCATCTGGGAGGAGAGAAACCGCTGATGTGCCCTGGGAGCTGTTGCCCGCGCCAGCAGAAGCAGCGCTGCTGAAGTCCTGGCTGGACTCTCAGAGTCCTTGTGGCCAGGCAGGTGGGCAGATGCCACCCCCATGGCAGCATCAGCTCCTTTCCATGCCCTTCCCCAGAACACAGCCCTGTGTCCCCTCTCCATGGAGGCCGGGCTTTTGGGCAGGAGCTTGCCTGGGGGCTCTGCAATGGGGGAATGGGGATACGGCCCCCGGGGAGCTTCAGGGCTGGGCTCCCTGAGCAGGCCAGGCAGGTCCCAGTGGGTCTCTGCCCCGGTCAGGTCTGGGGAGGAAAGCACGAGGGACCGCAAGGCAGGGGAAGAGCAGCACCGGCTGCTGCCGCTGCGGTGCCTAAGGCTGCAGAGGGGAAGTCACATTGACTGCAGCCAGGAGACACCAGGCTCCTGGAAGAGCAAGGTGGGCCAGCCCTGGCTCCCCCAAGGGAGCTGGGCACCCTCCCTGCAGTGTGCTCTGTGCGTGGCACTGGGCTGGGGACCGTCCGCTCAAGAGTGGACGCTCCCTTCCCTCCAGGGTGAGGAACAGCCCCTGCCAACCCCACTCTTTGCCAGTGCCAGACCTGTAAGATTGTCTGCAGCTCCCTGAAGCCAGAGGAGGGAGAGCTGAGCAGCAACGTCCACAGCATGCTGTCCATGGCATCCAGGGTCTGCAAGGAGGACAAAGGGTTGTGGCAGTCTTTCTGTGGTCCCTCTCACCCCCGGAGATGGATCTGAACTCCCCACGCCACAGGAGGACACCCGCGCTGCCTCGCGGTGCCCGGGGGAGGCCTCGGGGCAGACAGGCTGCTGTGGGCACAGCAGCCTGCGGCACTGGACATGGCCAGACCCACGGGAAGGGGACGAAGGGATGAGGGTGGGAAAACAAAGCCGAGACCCTGCCCTGCCTTGGATGTCCGGTTGTCTCTCAGGACGTGGTGGCCAAGGAGCAGCCCAGAGGGACTGGGGTCCTGTAGGTCAGCCAGCACTTACATTAAAGTAGAGAGTAGTGGCCTTGCCCTGCATGTCTGTGTTTGGAGGAAGCAGGAAGACGCTCCTGAAGCAGGCCTCTAAGAGGCTTTCCTTTTTGCCCTCCAGCACCATCTCCACTTTGCTGCAAAGAGAGAGAGAGGGAACTGTGGGACTCTGGTGCTGGGAGCGGTGCCGCGATGCCTTGGGCAGGTGGACACGGACCTCTGGAGCAGGGGTCCCCGAGAGGGATGGAGGGTGTGCAGGGAGCCCCGCCAAGAGGCACCTCCTCCCTCCCCGACATGGCCTGGGCCACAGGACAGTCCTGTCAGGCAAGCCTCCCGCCTCCCGCTTTGGGGAAGAGCCGAGAGGTGGCGGGGAGCTGCAGGATCCCTCTGCCCTCCCCTGCGCCCTCCCAACAAGCCGCCAGCAGGGCAAAGCAGAGGCCCTCTGACGGCGCCGCTGGACTCTGCCTGGATGGGGGATGCCCCCGGCCAGGCCCAGGGCCACGGGCTGTGGAGAGGTGCCAGCCAAACCAGGGGCTGGGCAGGTACCTCAAGGCGGCAATGGCAAGCATGGCTTGCTGCCGCACCGCTGTGTGCAGGCGGTCCCTGGGCTCCTCTTCCAGCAGCACCTGCAGAACAAAACCGGGATGGGACCTGGCAGCCGCCAGCACCCAGTGCCAGCAGACCCAGCACCAGGCAGTGGGGCTGGCAGAGACCCTCTGCCCCCGCCCCGGCACCAGCCCCCAGAGACCCCCTGCCACCCCCGCTGCTGGGGTCTCTGCTGGCAGGGCTTCTCAGCGGCACCCGAGTCCCCTCGGTGCGTGTCCACGCACGCTTGCCCCTGCCCTCCCCCTGCCCATGTGCTGGCCTTCATGGTTTGCCGGTGCCCGGGGACCTTGCCCCCTCCCCAGACCTGCCAGGTGTCCCCTCACCTTGATATTCTCTGCCAGCTCAAATCTGTGGCAGAACGCATTCAGGCCCTGTGACAAGCCTCTGCGCCTGCCAGCTTTGCACAGGGCGCAGATGGTCTCCAGGAACTGCGTCCTCTGGGCCTCCTCCTGGCAGCCGCGGGACAGAGAGACAAACGTGGAGCGTGAGAAGGTAGAGACGTGGCCAGCAGGACTGGAGCACTGGGGCTGCAGTGCTGGGCAGACCACCTGGGGGGAGCAGCTCTGCCCAGCCAGCAGCCCCCCAGCAGCCCCAGCGGCAGGCAGCAGAGCCGGCGGCCCCGTCAGGAGGTGCAGGCACAGCTGCCACGGAAATGGCCACGGTTACCTTTTCTGAGCTCTTTAGAAAAGCCTGGATGAACTCCATGGATTCTTTTTCCTTTCTGTACAGAGCCAGCCAGCTGGCAGACGCAGCAGAGGAGGCACCTAGCGAAGGAGGAGAGCAGGGAGGGCTGTAGAGAGGGGCCGAAGGCCAACGCGAGCAGAGGAAGGAGCTCTGCCCTCCGTCCAGCCCCATGCCCGCTCCCCTGGCGCAGTCTCCCCGTGGGTGTCCAGGCTGGAGGGTGCCCGGCAGATGGGCTGCGATGCTGGAGCGCAGCGCGGCGCAGCAAGCCATGAGTGCACCGGGCTTAGGAACTGGCTTGCAGACAGGCTGGAAAGGTCCCCGTCCCCCACCACCGCTGCCTCTGCCAGGCCAGCTGCCTCTTGCTGCCCATATGCTGGGGCAGGAGCCGGGTGCCCTCTGCTCTCTCCCGCCCTGTGGGAGGCTGTGCTGGGGCTGGCTCCCAGCCCTGAGCAGCATTCCGGCAGTGCCACGCTCCCCGCCCATGGGACCCCCACTGCCGGTGTGCCCTGGAAACAGGACGCTGGCGTTGATCAGGGTGCGGTCGCTGGCCCCAGCCTGCTGGGGCCCCTCACTTACTGGTCTGCAGCGGCCTGGGCACGCACACCTCGTAGGGCTGCCGGGGAGAGCTGCTCTCCCGGGGAGCCCTCTTCTCCTCCCAGGCCTCCCTGGGGCGTCTGGGGGGTCTCTCCGCCATCCTGAGCGGGACGGAGGAAAGGGGTAGGGGTGGGGAAGGGGGAAGCTTCGGTGAAATGCCTCGGCACCGCGGGGCTGCCGGGGGAGGCGGGGAAAGACGTGGGCTGTGCTCAGGGGCTCCTCGCCAGCTCCACGCTCCCGCCCTGTCCCGTCGCCGTCCTGCCGGACACTGGGGCGGGGGCTGCGTCTGCGTTGACCATATGCAGCGCCACAGGGTGTCATAGAGGCGGGTCACAAAGGGCACCATTGTGACCCGCCACCCAGGCCGGGAGGGGCAGAGTGTCCTCTGCGGGGGGCACGAGGCCCGCTCTCCCCTGGGCACTTAGGTCCTCTTGGAGTGCCCCAAGCCCCACATTTGCCCTCATGTTCCCTGGAGAGACCTCCCTGTTGCTCTCCAGCTGTCCCAGAGCCCCGTGTTCACATGTCCCGGCGTGCCCCCAGCACCTCCCGTTCCCTTCAGAACGGCGAGAAGCCCATTTCTGCAGGGGCTGCATGGAAGTGTTACAATTTGAGTGTTTTGGCCTGTGGGGAATGTTCTCTCCAGGCAGGGGTGTCTTACGCTTGGGTTTTAGCAAGATGGAAGCTTCTCCCTGCAGCACTTTCTGCTTTAAGCTCGGAGCCGGATAAGGAAACGTAAGGCTAGTATCCTAACCGAGTGTTTCTATTCCAACTGACTCTTTGTGTTGCTAATGAAATCTTTGGTAATCTCATGCAAATCTTTAATCCTTCCTGTGATGATGCTACACTGGCCACAGTGCGCAGTTCAGCACAGATGGGACGAGGTGCTCTCTTCACATTTCTACAGTTTCTGGCATCTTACAATGCACATCCTTTCCTCCGTTCTGAAAAATCTTTCAGCAAAAAGATGTTTACAGCTGCTCCTCTCCTCTGATCGCTGTTTGCTGTTACAACTGTGGACGGAACGTTAACATGGTGTATTGCTTACGAGATGCTACCAGAATGGGAAACGTGAACAAAAGATGCTCTCTTTTCTAAACGGTCTTACCATGTTGACTCTGTCCCCTCATTTACAGTCTAAGAGACAGAGAGCTTGAAGGGTGGTTCAGAAATGTCTTCTTTAGACATACGGATCTCATTGGGATCCAAATAAAAGTTGGCCGATTTGAACAGCATCTAAGCTGCTCTTTATTTGTGCCTTTAGAGATTTCTAGATATTGTTAAGGTGGGCAGCAGAGAGGACAAACACTACTTGATGATGTCTGCAGTCACGGATGACAGAATCACAGAATGGCTGAGGTTGGAAGGCACCTCTGGAGGTCACCTGGACCTGGTCCAAGCCCCTGCTCAAGAAGGGACTCCCAGAGCTGGTTGCCCAGGACCATGTCCAGATGGCTTTTGCATATCTCCAAAGGTGGAGACTCCACAGCCTCCTTGGGCAACCTCTGCCAGGGCTCAGCCACCCATGCAGTAAAAAAGTGGTTTCTGATGTTCAGAGGGAACCTCCTGTGTTTCCGTTTGTGCCCGTTGCCTCTGGTCCTGCACTGGGGACCACTGGAAAGAGCCTGTCTCCGTCCTCTTTGCACCCTCCCTTTGGGTATTGATACACATTGATGAGGTCCCCCCGAGCCTTCTCTTCTCCAGGCTGAGCAGTCGCAGCTCTCTCAGTGCTGAGGGTGCTCCAGTCCCCTCATCATCTTCGCGGCCCTTTGATGCACTCTCTAGTATGTCCATGTCTCTCTTGTGCTGGGGAGGCCAGAACTGGACACAGTGCTCCACGTGTGGCCTCACCGGTGCCGAGTACGGGGGAAGGATCACCTCCCTCGACCTACTGGCAATAGTCTCACCGCCGGCAGAAGCTCTCATTCACCTCTGACTTCCCTGGAAAAGAACTCTTAGGTGTCTGTAGCTCCGTCCACATATATACATAGACATAGACGTATGTTTCTTTATTTCTTTTTTAATTTCCAGAGCTATGACAAAGGGAAAACAATGAGCTATCACATGCCTCTGGGTTGTTTCCCTTCTTAAAATATGTTAGGATGTGCAAGCAAGTTTAACCCTGAGGTTAAACTTACAGTGTAACAAAGTGAGAAAACGCTGGAGATGGCAGACCACGAAAGGAGACTATAAACCTGCTGCGCTGACTTGCTACCTGCTACCGCATGTGTTTGACTTGCTCCTGCAGTCCGGCAGGCCTGCAGTGCTCCCCCAATGTCAGCGAAGGGGCACGCCAGAGAGGACAGCGGAGGGGTCAAGCCTCCCTAACCAAGGGTTTTGTTGGTCTCCGCTTCTTCAACGATTCAGACCTTAATCTCTGCCAGGAAAAGGGTGGCCCCACTGACTTCTGTTTTCTGTTATCCCATAGATATTGAAAATGCCAAAAGGATCAATAAATCCATTCATTAGAAGAAATAAGTCACGTGAATGTTTCCTTGGTTTACATCTCTTTGCCTTCAAAACCCTTTCAAATCTCACTGCACTTGCAAAGGGCAGGTCTGGGTTCGTCCTGTTTGTACTGATGGGCTAAGACCCCCTGCTAAGACCGCAGGTGGAAACTGGCTGTGCCTATACTCCCGTACGGGCTCTCCTTCACCCTCTGCTGACGAACAGGGGTATTGACTGTGTTACATGTCAGCTTGCTGTCTACTTATGAAATGGCCCTCAGTTCAGATCACAGGCCTAAGCCCAGGTCGCACTGAGTTTGTTTTCTGTTTCCTCTTGTGCCGGTTCTTTTTCTTCTGAACATCCTTGCCAAGATCTACACAGAAATCCGAGCATGACATCAGTTTGCCATACCCGTGCAGAAGGATGCTTGCAGTCGCACACACGTTCCTCTCTCTCCCTCCAAACGTGGACAGCTTGAGGTAGACTTCCAGAGACTTACCAGCTTAGACTGGTAGACTGGTAGACTTACCAGCTCTTCTCTGGATTCTGTTTTGTTCTTTGCTCGTGAAACATGTTAATATTTTTTTAGATATTCCTTCGGGAGACCCATTTCTATCTAACATTGACAGGACAATGAGAGGGTGACTCATAGCCCACCCTATTGCTGTTTTTATAGCATGATCCTACCACAGGGGAAGGCTCTAGAAAAGGATGTTACATGACCGTACGTTAACCTAAGAAGCAGACCTCTGAAATGAAGTGCCTCGTTCTTTCCCATCAGTGCAGGAGAAGTCTGCCTCCCCTGACTGGGGGAAAAACAAAACAAATCTAACCTCAAAAGCAAACTTTCACATGGCACAATTTAGGAAAGACGAATCCACGCTGGCTTGCACTTGCCAGGCCAGAGTTTTCACTGGCAATTGGTGGAGGTCGTTGTCTGAAGTCCTGCTATTGTTTGTCACAATATGTCTCCCAAACTTGGGAAGTTCCTGTAAAGGACATGTGTTAAATGATGTCGAAAGCTGCTGCCTCCACCAGACTCAGGCACCCCAGGATTCCTGCTCTGCAGCCACTGGAGCCCATCCTGACGCACCCTGAGGACTCTCTGTCCCAGGCCAATGGATGGGGCTGCTGCTTTCCCCTTTGCAGGCTCGGCCAGTAGGACGCCTGAGTGTGTACCCC
This sequence comes from Ciconia boyciana, assembly GCF_034638445.1. Classification (NCBI taxonomy): domain Eukaryota; kingdom Metazoa; phylum Chordata; class Aves; order Ciconiiformes; family Ciconiidae; genus Ciconia; species Ciconia boyciana. The sequence continues at coordinate 122,470 of NC_132953.1, forward strand.
ACAGAGGTGTACACACACACACATACACACACACACATACAGAGGCATACAGGAGACACTCGTACAGCCAGCCCCACACATTGCCACAAGCAGAGCATTGCCTTGAACAACACCCACGTATAAGACTACCTGAACTTGCCTAAGAGATAACTGGAGACAGTCAAGTCCCACTCCTCCTCTCGGGCTGAACAGGACTGAAGCTCACTGGTGAAAACACACATGGTATCGCTCTCTCGATTCACAAGCACGCCCACCTGCACGGATCCCTCAAACGTCAGCGTGGGCCCTCCGTCCATCTAACACCCCTGCCCAGATGTGCATGGTCCCACAGGCCACCCCCAACTCTCCGTAATCCTCATAGAATAGAACAGAATCATTTAGGTTGGAAAAGACCTTTAAGATCATTGAGTCCAACCGTAAACCCCACACTGCCAAGTCCACCACTAAACCATGTCCCGAAGTGCCACATCTACACGTCTTTTAAATACCTCCAGGGATGGGGACTCAACCACTTCCCTGGGCAGCCTGTGCCAATGCTGGATAACCCTTCCAGTGAAGAAATTTTTCCTAATATCCAATGTACACCTCCCCTGGCGCGACTTGAGGCCCTTTCCTCTTGTCCTCTTGTTCCAGCTACAAAGACCAGGCTGGCCCTCCTCAAGCCTGCACCTGTAGGTTCTTAACAGCTCATCAGCTAATTAATGGCTGAACAGGTTTGGTCTTTGTTAGTGTTGTGGATTACCCTCAGCAGTCAGCTCAGCCCCACACACTCGCTCACTCCCCCTTCCCAGTGGGATGGGGGAGAAAAGAGGAAGGGCAAAAGTTGCAAGGCGAGAACGGGAAAATGCAGAGAGAGAGGTTGCAGTGTTGTAGCCCGCGTAGTGAGGAACTCAAGACTTCAGGAGGAGAAAATCAACATTAAAAGCTGCAAAAATCCTAATGGGAAAAATCAACGAGCTGGAGGACAGTGACTCAGCAAGACTCCAGATCAGCCCAGTGCATGGGGCAGCGGACCCCCACCCTTCACACCCTGGCTGAAGCCTGCCTGGCCAGCAAAGGCTCTGAAGTATCTCCGTCAGGGAGCATGCTAACACCTCACATAGTGCCTTGCCACTCTTTGCCATCTTTGGTGTAAAGCGGGTTTTTTGGTTAAATTGCACGCACCCTGCTTGCAAAGCCTCTGCACGTGGCAAAAGATGCAACGAAGGCACCCAGTAAGGGAATGCTGCATCTGGCACCTAAAGTGATTTTTTTCTTCGAGAAGGCAAAATTGCCACTCAGCTTTTTCATCTGCAGCCACATCTCAATGCTCTTGCATAGTCTTCCCTCGGATTCTGTTCAGCCCCAGCTCATGGAGAGTTCACTCATTCAAGTCAATCACCATTTCTTTGCTGGAATTCTTACCAATAATAGTAATTGACTGACTACACTGCTTCTCCCCTGTTTTAAATTGCACTCTCATCCGACACTACACTAAAAAAGACTGACAAACCTCCAAAAAACAACACCGCACCAACACTGGGCACTCTGAGAAACCCCAATGCTCTCCATGGCACTAGGAAAAAATGAAGCCTCTGATTTCGCTTGACCTGCTAGCTGGGTAGCTCCCAGTATTTTTGCATAATCTTCCCTTGGATTTTTGTTTTAAAGCTTTCCTCCTGGTATTTACATTGTAAAGAAGGTCTTAGACCTACAGAGCAAAAGATTACAACAGAAAATCTTTTTAAAAAATTCTTCTCTCACTACCTCTAAGCCCATCCTCTTAACAGACACCATAACATTGTCCGAGAACATTTTAGCTTATGAAGGATCAACGACTGATTGATTCCTTAGCTGTTTAGGTTCACCTAAGTAAAGGGAACTCTAGGGAAATGCATGTTTTCAAGTACTTTGGTACCTCAGCATTTTTAACCAACAACAACAGCTCTGCCAGTACTCACTTTTCAGTGAAAATCACATTCCCTCCACTGCCGATGACAATGGATTCCCACATTACACTGTGCTTTAGTGAAATGCAAATAAATGTTAGAAGAGTTGCTGCTCTTAAAACAAGGCTGTTAACCTCACTGAAACAGCACTTGTTCATTCTTGTGACTTATTAAAATAGAATTAAAATATTTTTTTCTGCTAGAGTGAGAAAGGCAGCCATTTCAAGTTCAGCCTCTTTTTCAAGCAACATTATGCTAGATATCGACCTGTGGTCCACTCACATGCTAAGCTTGGTGGGTGTATGTTCCCACCGCAAGACACACACACACAGTCCCCCCGCAGACTCCTGGGCCAGGCTTCTGCCTTCCACCCCACACTGTGCAACACGTACGCTCCTTCCCATTTCGTGTTCCTTGCTTCCCATTACCCTAACCCTTCACCTCACCCTGATCACGTGCTAAAATCTGCAGCCATCTTGCTCAAAGACCAACAGAAGATCTGCCTGCAGCGCTGCTCAACCTTCCGCTCTGGACTGCGCAACGTGCCTCACTCCTTCCCATGCTGAGCTCCCTATTCTGCATCATCCTAACGCCAGTCCTAAACCCAACCCACATGCAAAGCCTGGCAGACAGGTGGAAGGCATGGCTGAGAGACAAACAGCAGGACTGCAGCTTCCCACAGCAGCCCTCATCTTCCCACTGTGCCTCGTACAACTCAGGTCACTCCTCCACCTTCCGAGCCTCTGACTTCTTGTAGCCCTCACCATCCACTGAGGCCTTCAGCAGTCCGCATGGATTATTGAATCTTTCTGATTTCATAATCAGATTATCACTATGCCATCCGCAGAAGAAAAAGAGAGCATCTTCTGAAATTTACCTCGCTGTCTTTGGGGAAGAGAAAACCCCAAACCAACACACACAACATCATCATTTGGAAAGCAGTCTACAAGGCCTTGCAAGGCAACCCTTACCCACAGGTGCTGCAAGCCTCAAGACAGCAGAACAGAAGAGAGACAAGAGAGAACGTGCACCAAAAACTACTGTGATACCAGGCCCTTGGTTTCCAGCACGGGGCTTTGGCGGGGCTTTGATTTTTCCATCACTGTAAGTAGCTCTACTCAGGAAATAAACGTAAAAGGTTGTCAGACATCTAGATTGGGAAGGAGGGGGTGGGGGAAGGGAATTAAAAAAAGAAGAAGACAAAAGAAACCCAGCATTGCCACACTCCTCCCAGGGAAGAACTTGGGACTCTGACAACTGCCTGTAGCTCCCCACTTTCTGCCTGAGGAACACGCTTCATTGCCCTTAGGACCAGAAGGGCAGTGGGAGAGTGAGAATAACAGCAGAGGAAAAGGGGTAGAGAACAGGACTTGTGCTTTGAACCTGTATTCCTGAGACTCCTTCTGTAACAGTAGTAGGCTTGTAGTTTGTCTTTCTTTAAGAACTGGACCTGGACCAATAACATTTCTTCCATTTGGTTTCACATTTCAGTTATACTAAGAAGAAGAGTCCTGACTTCACATATAAGGTCTGTTCCCTCTTTGCCCTTAACAGGAGTTTGAGCAGAAAAGGTTTCTGACCCACATAGCTCTTTCAGCAAGTTCTGGAGATGCATGATGTCCAAGGGCACACTTTTTTTGCCCTCTCTCATGCCCTACACACTTAAGGCAAGAAAGACCATAGCCACACCATCTTTAGAAAATCAGCATGCAAAGCTTCTCTTTTTCCCTCCTTTCTGTTAAAAGGAGTTTGGAAGTTGATGGACACATTTGCCCGTACATTGAAAGTTTTCAGGAGAATATGAAAAACCTCTTTTGGAAAGGATTAGGCACCCAGCACACAAAACCAAACTAAGCTCAAAGTTCCGTGTTCAGCGACTTCTGAAATTTGCCAAGGGAAAAGGGGGAAGCCAGAAACCAAACTAGGCAGAGACACACACCTGACAAAGCAAACATGGAGACAATGGCAAGAAACAAACCCCACCAGTCACTCTAACTGATGGGCTGTCAAGAATCCACAGGCTCCCCTCCCAGGAAGATCCAGCTGGACTTTGCAGCCCGCAAGACTGTCATCCAGGGGGCTTGTTTTACAAGACAGGCCTTGTTTTCCTTAACTCTTTTCCTATTGCGGAAAGCAAAAAGAATGTATACCTCTCGCTAGGCATCCTTTGCAGCTTTGAAAGACAGAGACATGTCGTTTCAACGGAAGTCACACCAGAGTTATATATTAGAGGGACAATAGAAAAAGTGCTTCCTGCTCTTTTTAAAATGCTGAACGACTCATTTATTGTCTTGGAAAATGGCATTTTCAAAGGTCTGGAGCAATCAACAAAGTAGGAAGAATTAAAAAAAAATAATCAAGGCTCTAGTCCGGCAATGGAAAAAGAAAAAGGTTAAGCTTTGCAGACTAAAAGGGGGAAGAACACCTTTGGAAAACATCTAAACGTGTTCTGGTAGAATACGGCAGATCCCATTAAGGCCGACGTGGAGTCTGACTTGCGAGGATCTTCTCAGAGCAAAGCAGATGACACAAGAGCCCGACCACAAAGCTGGTCTTGCCACAGTTCTGCTCTGCAGCTGCAACTGAAGGGTAGAGGAGGCGGGCAGAAAAGGCTTTCTACATCATCATAGGCTGCCTTGCTGGGCTTTGCGAGCACCTCCTCCCAGCGCTCCTCCTTCCACGCTGAAGGACCCCGTATCACCCAGTCTGCCCAACTGCTGCCCTGAGCGCCCCTGCACTGATAGGCAGCGCTGCCTCCCAAAATACGCTCACCCCTCAATTTCTCTCCCTTCCACACTCACACAGAATGAGCAAATGCACTAGTGTGGAGATTCAGGAACTCACTGGCAATGGGTGTACGTGGCAGGGATGCAGCTTTCCCCAGTACTGCACTCTGCAGGAGAGGGAAACGCCCCAGTGCCACAGGTGAAAGGCTTACGTGCTGCCAAGCCTCATTTTCAGAGAGGAGTTTAAAGAAAAACCAGCAAGTTTTGTTTTCTGTCTTGTGACTCTGTTGACAAAACACACCCAGGACTCGCAAACAGGGGAAGTGAATGCTGTTGGTTGTGAGAGTGTCCAGGTCACGGTCCCTCCCCGGCCAAAACCAGCATTTCCCACCTACTGCATCAGGATTACCCTGGGCTGGCCTTCAGTTTTGCTGCGCTGGTGGGAGACCCCCCTAAACAGCACTGATAGGGAGCTCCAGGGTCCCATGAAGTGCCAGGTACATTAGTCCCACTCAGCCACACGTTGCCGAGTAGAGATTAAAGAAGGAGTAGAGATTAAAGCCGAGTAGAGATTAAAGAAGAAAGAATAGGGGAGAGGAAAAAGAGGGAGGAAGAAGAAGAATGGCTATGCACAAATACATATGTTTGTTTTATTTTATTTTTTCCACCAAACCTTTATGTTACGCTCAGGTATTTGCAGGTGTCTGTTTGCAATATAGATACCGTTTGGAAAGGATGGAAAAGATGGTGGAGTTTGCAAGGAGCTAGTCTGAGGAGGGCAGTGCATGCCAGTGCCGGTGAAAATCTGCAACGTTCAAACAGCCGGCTGGACATCCAAATTCACACCCTGTAAGACAGAAACGTAAGGCGGAAGGCAATCGTTTGTGGCACAGCCACAGCCTTCCTAGCTGAAGGCACAAGTGGCCATGGAGGTAGGTGCCACACATACTGACGGTCCCAGCTGGCAGCAGGGATGCCATCACGTGCAGCCAGAGGGACCCCAGTCCTGCTTAACGCCTGTGTGGAGAAACGGAAGCTTTTGGACCAGAAGGCGTGGCACAGCTGTAAGCTCGGCATGCCTGAGGTTTCTGTGGTGGCCATGGAAATTCTGTGCCACGGAGGGTGCCGGGGAGAAAGCTGCATATGCAGAGCTCCTGCAGGTGACTGGAAGCTCCTTGAATGAAGCCCCTGCCATTCTGCAGTTCCCTAACTGAGCTGCAATTCGCCAGTGAGCTCCTGCCCATCTCAGCCAGCACACCTGTAGCTATGCCCACACTTTTGAAGTCTGCCGTGAACTTACAGGTGCCCGAGTGCGAAGCGCAGAAGATAACCTCCAGATGCAAACCCTTCTCATGGCAAAGCCATTGGTAGGCAGCCAGAGGGGACGAGCCTAAGGAGTTCTGCTGCTAGAAGGAGTGCTGCCAGCTGGAAGGGAAGGAGGAGCGGACGTACGACCTACCTGCGTGCCGAGTCCCCCCATTTTTCCCCAGTGTCTGCAGCGCTGCTTGTACACCATAATGGTTTGTAGAGTTTTGCTGCAGACGCTGGCCTGGGGGCAATGCTAGGCAGAAGGGTGTGTTGTTTTGAGTCCCCTGACGGGTTCAGACAAGGCAAAAGCTCTGGAGATAGCTGTCCAGAGTCCCCTGGGCGTCTGGGGCTTTGCCTGTCACCCGTGCTTTTTCAAACAGGTTTCTCCTCCCCTTTAGCTGGGGCAAGATAGGGAGCAGCAGTAGCCGGCTGACCGAACGTGGGTGGTGGGGAACAAGAGCAACAGAGAGGGCTAGGGTTTTAGAGGGCCTCTGCTTTTAATGTGACCTGAAATCAGAAGCATCTTCAATCGTGTGTTTGCACCAGGGCCTGCGAGAGAGCTGTAGCCATCGCTGATGGAGCAGCAGTAGCGCTCCACAGAAACAATAAGAGAGTGTATCTTTCCGTGCCTCAGAAAGAAAGGCTCGACAACAGAGGTCATAATAAAGGAGATGTTTAATTAGATAACTTCATTCCCACCCTTCTGCTTTAGGTCTATCTGTGGCAGGACGCTGCTGCCTGATAGCAGTCCACTGCCCTGTCCGTGTTGGCCTTCATGCGCGCTGCCAGGCGGGAGAACATCCGTCCACTGAAAGTGCCTTCCAGGCTGAAGAGGTGCTCCAGTAAGGAAAGGCAGCAGCTCTGCCGCAGCAGCCAGGCTAGCCTCTTCCTCCTGCCACACAAGAGAAACTGCTGGGCCCAGAGGCTCTGGCTGTACAGTGCGAAATCAGACAGGGCCGGGGGAAAGCAGGGCGGCAGAGAAGCCACTTACACCTCCTCGGAGGAAAGGGAGCTGATGGAGGGAGGGCTGCCGGAGCGGAAGGGGGCAAACAAAGAAGTGCTGCCGGGGGAAGCTGACCGCTCGAGAGGGCGTGTTGGCACTACAGCCCCAGGGGGCCCAAGCAAAGCCGGGAACCGGCAGGAGAAGTGGTATCGCCCTCTGAGCTTCCTCATTCTCACACCTCACCTCCGCCTCCTGCTCCTTCCCCATGTCCTTCTGGTCCTGCCTCCAGACCCCCTGCCCCTCTTCAGCCTCCACTCCCTGTTTACAGCTCTCTGCTCCCAGCCACCACCAACCCCCTGCCGCAGCCAACAGGTGCTAGAGACACATCCCCAGCTGCAAGCTGCTTTTTACCCAAAGGCGTGCTTTGTTCCCACAGCTGCACGGGGAGAGAGGGAGGGAGGGAGGGAGGGGGGCAGTGTGGGGCTCTGCCGTTCCCTGTTCTACCCACACATTGCTGCTTAATGCCTCGGTCCTGCTGAGGCCTATGCGCCAGGTCAGGTGTGGCCTCAAGTGTAGGCAGGTCTGGGCCCCGATGCCTGGGATCAGGTAGGAAGTGGCTCTTCCTCCCCTGGGTTCTCAGTTCTGCTTCTTACCGGGCCTCCTGCGGAAGGGAGGATGCTCTTCTGGCAGCATAAGCGGCACACTGCAACTTTTCCACCTGAGACTCGACAAAGGCTCCAACGGAGGTCCGGGGGAACTGCCTTTTGAGCAGGCTCAAAGACTCCCTGGTCATTTTCTTTGACAGCTTCATGCGTCCCAGGTGACAGCAGATCTGCACAGGAAAAGGGAAACATCCCGATATGGACTAGTTGCCTAAGAGACTGCAGGAATCTGCCAGTGGCTGGACATGCCGGCGATGTCCTCTGCAACTGGGGAAGGCATCCAGCTCCATCCCCCAGGAGATCCCTCCAGACCTCCCCGTCTCTTTACCTCCCCTTTGAGGCTGAAGAAGGTGGCCTCTTCAAAGCGGGCTATCACATTCGCTTTCTCCTCCACTGAGTTCCTCAGGACCTCTGCTTCGTTCAGCTTCACGAGAGCCTTTGCGCAAGCACACAGAGAGCAGGTGAGTGTGGGTGCAGAGCCCGTGGCCAGCCTCGTCCTCCCCCGTTGCCTCTGGCATCTGTCTTAAGAGGGCCTGTCTCTCCCCCTGGTGCTGCCCGCTCAAACACAGTCACGCTGGCTCAGAGCACAGGCACCAGTCATCCTTCAGTCATCCTCCCTCCTAATGCCCCTCGTGCTAAGGGCACAGTGCCCTGTGGCTCTTGCCGCAGAAGAGGCAAACCGGAGGAAAAAGTCAGCATCTGACCCCAACGTTTCCCTTCCGAGACCCCGCGATGGCATGCCCTATTGCAATGGGGAAGTTGTCCTGCCCAGAGCCAGGTGACTGAGAGGACTCCATGCACAGCGGGTGCTGGCAAGCAGGGCAACTCACCATGTAGCTGTTGGAGACATGCAGGTAGGCAGCCGCACACTCCAGAAGGTAGTAAAAGGCTCTGGCAGCATCGCCCATTGCCGTGTAGTGGCGAGCCAAAGGCACAAGCACCGATTCCACGATGGCTTTGCATTCACATGAGCGTGCGCCGTTGTGCTTCCCGTCGGTCTTGCTGGGCAGCCCAGTTGTCTGTTTGCTCCTTGCCAGAAACCGCCATGCCACACTAGTCAGAGGACAGTTCCCAGGGGAAGAAGAGAGCAAAGAATACACGGGCATCGCCTATACTGGTCTTTCTCCCCACAGAGACTGCATCAAAAGCCCTTTGTTCAAAGCAGAGCACGAGGCCGCGGGCAGGCAGGACTCAAAGAGGTGCTTTGTAGGTAGGAAGAAAAAGACAAGCTGGGCTTTCTGTCACCTCCCGCAGGCAAACCACCCGAGTCCCTGTGGCGGCTTTTCCCCTGCAGCTTTTGCAGCGCTACTCTGTAGGAACTGGAAAGCAAGGGCTGTGCCAGTGTAGTGTGACCATCCCTCTGAGCCCACGGGCTTCCTCAAGCACTCTCTCATCCCCACGGCCATCTCCTCCCAGCTCCCACCCCACGGAAAGCCTCTTCCCTAAGCTAGCGTCACAACCGGCAGCCAAATGCCGGTGCTTCCTTTGCTCCTCTGGAGACACTGAACTCCCTGGCTTCAAAAATAATCAAAACCTTGTCTGCTCACCCAAAATCCTCCTCCATGAAAGCCCGCTGCTGCTGCTGCAGAGCATCTGCAGCATCTGGAAAGGAAACAGGGGGTTAGATACCTCCTCACATACCCCAGGCTAAGAGCAGCTCTCCCTTTCCCAGCGGGCTTGCAAGGATCCTTGCAAGAGTCCCAACACACTGAGGAAAATCTGCAGTGGTCGTCCTCACCTCCCAGGCTCATCCCTAGCAGATCTACTTCCACCCGATCCCCAGCACACACCCCTGGCCTCCCGGAGGGCCCGGGCTGCGGAGCATGGTGCACGGCATACCCTCAGTGGCGTGGGTCCTATCCCTCTTCAGCTCTTCTCCTGCGAGCACCAAGGCCTCCCAGCTGCGTGAGTCGTCCTGGTCAGCAGGGGCCTGACAGCTCCCTTCGTCCTGGGTGCTGGGGACGGCGAAGCGGTGGAAGGCAACGAAGTCCCCTTGGCTGCAGCTCTTGCATTTGTGTGCGTACCGCTCCAGGAAGGCGGCACACTTGCGGTGCAAGGCGACCCGCTGACTCTCGGGCCACAGCTCGTAGGCAGCCTCCCACAGCAGCGGAACACAGAAGGCCAGCACGCCAGACTGCCGCTCCACGGTCTTCTTGCTCGGAGAGGGACGCCCCACACCTGCAAGGCAAAGGGCTTTTGCATCAGCCCAAGCTGGGACCAGGGCTCAGGGCCATCCCAGCCGGGGCACAAAAGTCATGCCTTGGTCCGCATCCTTGGTGGCGAACCAGCGCTGCTGCACACCAAGCCTTGCAGCACGGGGCAAAAGGGCCTGGCTTGCCTTGCTGACGCTAGCACAGCCCTGGGGACACAGTGCTCAGCTGCGTCCAGGCAGGAGCTAGGGATGGTGCCGCCAGCCAAAGCAAGCCCTGGCCAGTGCTTTCTCCCCGCTCGTGGGAAGGCGGTCGCCAGCCTCCTGAGCTTCCCTCCCTGTGCCACAGGGGAATCAAAGCTGAATAAAAGCCTTTTGAAGGCCCCGGGGCACTCTGGAGGGCATCTTTGATCTGGATGCTGCAGGCAGCTGGGAGAGGACGTCAGGGATTCCACATGTCCTCCCACACCTGCGCTACGAGCAGCGCTTGGAGGCAGGGGAGCAGAGGCACTTGGGATGGCTGGTGGGAACTTCCCTCCAGCGCAAAGCTGGTGTGCTTTGAGAGTGACTTGTAAGATCTTTGAACAACCCATCCCAAACAGCCGTGCCTGCCTGAGCTCCCGCCACCCATCACCAGGGGGAAGCGCACCATGCCCTGGGGAGCCCCGCCGGGACACAGCTGGGAGCTCCCTTGTCCACCTTACTGCTACCACTTACCGCTCTCTGCCTGCAGAGAGGTGGCTGGCCCCTTGGGAGGACCTTGGACATCTTCTGGCACCTCTGGGTTTTTCAGCCTCTTAAGGATGTTGTCCCTCACCAGCATGTCCAACAAGCAATTCATCTTGTGCCTGACGCCAGCGGGAAGGATGTGCGACAGCAGCTGGGTGGTAAACACTGGCCCGATGACAGCTGCAAACTTCAAAACCATCTGCTTCAGCAGCTTGATCCGGTCCAGCTGAGCCAGCGCAATCTCTGTCAAAAAGAAGCACCACATCTCTCTCTTGCCTGTTCCCCATGCTCAGGCTGGACAGGCTGGAAACTTTCAACACATGAAACGGGGTAGGCTTTGGCCTCCTCTCCTTGGGACTGCACCTGCTGGGCAATCGCAAGCCAGGGGAGGCATCTTCAGAATGGCTCCGCTCCTGTTGGAATCGTAGGCCACAAGGCCTGCGGAAAAGCGAGACCCTCAAACAAACGCCCCCCCCCAAGGCTGAGCAGGGCAGGATCCAGCAGGTTCATGCATCCCGAGATGCGCCCTACCAGATCTGGAGTAGGTTCTTGCCCAACAGTGCACACAGAGGACAGAGAACTTTCCCCACTGCAGCTCAGAGGCGGACTCAGAGCTCCCCACAACGGTTGTCTTAACTTGGCCAGATGAAACTATTCCTTTCTTGTGGTTTTCTTCCTTTTTTTTTTTGGACAAAACAACTTCATAGCAGGCATGCTTTGGCATGACGTTTCTTCAAGGTTCATACAAATGGCTCTGGCTAGAGAGGAGGGACACTCATTGACAGTTCCCCCATCCAGATCCCCTGGCTACGGGGGGATTTCCGTGCCAAGCCACAGAAAAAAAAATGGATTTGGTTTGGATTAAGTGCCTTGAGACCAGCGTTAGCTGGGGAACTTAGAATAGCGAGGTAGAAGCCCTGTTCAAAGTTGAATCAGAGGCAAGTCAAAGATTTTTCCCAGCAGAGGATTTGTTTCTGTGAGAAAAGGGAGTCATTCTACTGTTGCACCAAGAACCTTTTCTCGCCTACCTGCTGCTGGAAAGCAGCTAGCAGGCTCACAGCTGGTCCATGCCCAGTAGGCTGCCCGCAGCCCCAGGCCTGTTTCTAGGTGGACCGGAGGCACCTTCCCAGCAGAGCCCCCAAGCTGAGAGGGTGACTCTGCAGCACACAGATGACCAGCCTCCCTCTAGCCAATGCCCCGGGAAGGGGCCCCAGCACAGCCGTGAGCCGGCAGAGCGGCGCTCGGCCCCTCACCTTTCAAGGTGGCAGGCAGCACGGTGTTCTCCAGGTTCGCATCTGGTCTGATGAAGCAGACCCTGCCGTCATTCCCCGCGCCGGAGCTCGAGGTTGCTGCCAGGGCTGAAGCCTCGACTGCAGAAGCTGGGTGGAGCAGGAGAGCACAAATAAGGCCATTTGCAAAGTGACTTGCAGCTTGCAAACCTTTCAAAATTCACCCGAGATGGGACAAGTCCCACCTTACGTGGGCCAGTGCGGGCACCCTGACCTGCCTGTGCTTAGTAACATGGCCATGAAACAGAGCAAAACAGTTCCCACTGCAAGCGTTTCTTTGCATAGCCCTCCCCAAGATGTTCTGCCTTCAGACCAGCTTTCCCAAACAGTCAAAGCTTCCAGACTTCCCAGGGGGCAACTGAACGCCCCGGGACAGAAAGCAGCAGCACTGCTGCCTTTGCCAGTGCTACCTCCACAGCCAGGGAAGTTGCCGCTGATCATGCAAAATGTAGCGTCAGTCCTGGCTGTTCCCAAGGCCACGGCACTCTGGCTGGCATTGCTCTCTCGGTGGCATTACCACCGTTTTCTTCCGTTACTAGCAGCCTTGTGGAGATTTCTGGTTTTGGATTCAAGTTTCCCAGGCCTGCCCCTCCCCTCAAGCTGGGGTTTGTTCTCAGGTGAGCTGGTGTTTGGCCAAGGTAAATTACGTGCCCATTAGAATGCCTAAGAAACACCAGAAACACACGTGCTCCGGAATGATTTCCCCTGTGTTTTAGCCCCCCACCCCCCACCCCAAGAATTTAGGCCCCTCCAAGCCACCAGAACTCGCTAGCCCCTGCTTTGGCTGGCCCAAAACAAGGCATGCAGGAGCCCACACCTCCGCCAGACCAAGTTCTGCACTGCTGCAGGATCTGACTCTGCCCAGATCCAGGGGGGAATGATGGCGCAAGACTGTGCTGTGGAGAATGCGCCACAGCAACTCGCTAGTCAGCAGCAAAGGTGCTTACTGATCAGGCTCTCCCAGTTGTCCTCTACTTTTTCACCGTGCCTCTGGGTGCGGAACAAGAGCAAGTCGTTGCAACGAAGGCAGCGCAGCAGCTCCTCGCAGTAATATGGGATCCCCGAGCTCCTTTGGATCAGGAACCTGGACAGGAGCAGAGCCGGCAGTGGCCAGCACAGGGAAAGTAAGGTGAAACATGGTTCAGGTGGGTGGCGAGCCACTCGGGCATACCAGGGTAGCCAGCATCTTCGCCAGAGCTACACCTCACTTTTGAAAGGGATGGTCCTCCCGCTGTCTTGGGCTTTTGGGCCCCCCTGAACCTCCAGCCTTTGCTGAAGTCCATGGGAAAAGAATTGTGGGCAAAGCCCAAAGCACAGAGCAGCGAGCCCTGCCTTTCCTCTCCTCAGGAGCCTAGACCCTCTCTGGCAGCAGGGCGGACCTCTGCCCCAGGGAATCTCCCCCACAGCCTGGCCACCTAGACCAAGGCCTTTTCACACCCCAGCCACGCTTGGGCTCGGGACTCTTCCTCCCTTCTTCCCTGTGCAACAGCGAAGGGCGGACACTTCCCACGCTCCGTCTCTAGGCAGTTGCCCACTCTCAGCTCACGCCTGCCAGGGTGAGGCGTAACAAGCAACCCACGTCCAGTACTCGCTAGAGTCAGTGATGCTTCTCGCGGCCCTGTGCTCCCTTTCCTGGGGGGCTGGTTCCCTTCCATGTTCCCTTCCATAGGTTCAAGCCCTCAGGAAGAGCTCCCCTGCCTCCAACTTACCTTGCTAGATCCCTGGAGATGCTGTCCACTCCAAGGTCCTGGCAGGCTTTCTGCACCACAGCTGAAGGTTTCAGCTTGTCCAGAGGAAGACAGGTGATTTTCTGGGACCTTGTGTTGCCTGCTGCGGCTTTCCAAAAGCTCTCTGTTCTTGCATAGCCCGGAGCTAAGCTCACGACCATGAAGAGGGAGACGTTTTGGACCACGGGTGACATGATAATCCACGAGGCAAAGTAACCCCTCTGCATGCGGCTCTTTCTGGACCTCGGCCCCACAGGGCCCCTGGCTAGGTGACAGGAAAGGCCTTGGGGGGAGAAGGAGGAAGGGGGTGCTTGGAGGAGGGACTGGTCTGGGCGATTCGGGAGGGTGTGTGCCAGCCCTGTGTCCTTGTGCTCTCTCCAGCTGGTGCAGGACAGGAGCAGGGTGGAAGCATACCTGCATCAGAGCATGCTGTACTTGAAGGATGCTCAGGCCACCTTGCGTGAGGAGGCCATCAGGTTCATCGGTGAGCCACAGCCCCCCGGGTCCCTCTTCTGGCAGCCTGGCCCCAGTCCCAGCTACTGCACTGACAGCAAGTTGCAGCCCTGTGGCTGCCAGAGCCTCGGCTGCCCCATGCAGGGCCTGGGCAGACGGGGGCTCTGTGCCTCCCTCTCCCACCCCTGCCCACGTAAGCGAGCTTGGTGGCAACCTTGCTCGGTCCCGCTGCCCTCGGGTACTGTCCTTCCCTGGGGTCAGCCCTGCTGAGGGGGAGGAAGCTGTAACAGCCGAGCTGGCAGGGCTGGGGGCTGTGCGGCTGGGAGCGTGCTGGGGAGCGGGAGGTCTGACGGGAGCTCTGTGCCTAGGGCTTGCTGCGCGGCACCTGAGGGACCAAAGTGAGAAGAAGCTGCGTGAAGTCTGCAACGGCGAGTAGGGGCAGTGCTGGTGGGGCTAGGAACAGACCTGGGAGGGGTGCTGCCATGCCTTGCCCTGCTCTACAGAAACGCTTCAGGGACAGGGGAACATCTCGGGGCATTTGGAGCAGCAGCTGCCAGCTGATCCCTGTGTCCTACCTGCTCCTCCTGGTCAGGGAAAGACACGAGTGGGGCTGGCGTGCTCTGGAGAGTGCTATCTGCAGCCTGGGGGTCTCTGCGGATAGGGGCTTTCATCTCATCTCTCTTTCTTTCTGTCACAGCCCTCAAGCCCTTGGAGAAAGACACTGAACCCTCGGTCTGTTCCCTCGCAGCTCAGACCATCCTCATGCTGCCATCTCCAAGGGAGCAGCCACCATCAGGATGGACCCTGCAAGCGCTGTGCTGCTGGTGCTGCAAAGCCAGGGAGAGGCAGCGCTCTCCTGGGAAAAATGGCTGCCTTTGATTAAAGGTGGAACAACACGCCCAGTCTCCTGGCGTCCTTCACACGGGGAGCATGCAGAGCATGCTGAGCAGACAGGGTCATTCCTGGCCTCTCCCACTGCCTGCAGGACAGCTCATCCCTCAGGACACCCTGGCCGCAGTCTTGTTTGACAAGTTTACCCCTCAGCTAGGCTTTCCCCCAAAGTAGCTGTGTTCGTTCACCCCCTGGGGAAGTCTTTTCTTGAGGGGGACAGAGGGCAAAGGGGAAATAGCAGCCCCCGGAGGAAGCAGGGTTGCCCAGAGAGCTGCCCGATGCCCTCCCTTTCCAGCAGCCCACGGCAGCACAGCACACGCTGACCCAGGGCGTCCTTGCAACAAAGCCCCAAGCTGCACCACTGGACCACAAAAACCCGGAGTGGGGGAGGAGGAGAGAAGCTTTCGGCATCCCGCCCCCTCCTGAGACATCCCAGGACACGAAAAGGCGCCCGCGCGCTGCCAAGCTGGTGAGTCGTGATTCATCCTGGTGTGCAGACGTGGCCACATCCTGCATGCTCTGGGCTGGCACAGCCTGGCCCGTGAGCCAGGGGAAGTTGCCCTGTCCCCGAGTCCAGAGTCCTGCCCCATACTTGGCACCCTGGGGCAAAGGGTAGACGAACCCATAGGCTCCCCTCCTTTTCAGGGTCCAAAGCGTCATTTTTAGCATCTATCCCATCCTTTCAGTGCCCAAGGCCTCATTTTTAGGGCCAAAATCGACATTTTTAGGGTCCAAACCTGTCTTTTATTACCCATAGCCTTTTTTTAGGGCCCCCAGTTTCATTTTGAGGGTCTAAACCCTAAAGGCGGAGCTAGTCGCCTGGCAATGTGTCGCAGTTTAACCCGGCAGGCAGCTCAACACCACGCAGCCGTTCCCTCGCTCCCCCCCCACCCCCCCTCCACTGGGATGGGGGAGAGAATCGGGGGGAAAAAAAGGTAGAACTCATGGGCTGAGATAAAACCGGTTTAATAGGACAGAAAAGGAAGGGAAAATAATTAGGATAATAACAATGATACAAGAATACACAAAACAAGTGACGCACAATGCGATTGCTCACCACCCGCCGACTGACGCCCAGCCAGTCCCCGAGCAGCGGCCGCCGTGTTATCAACATTATTCTCATCCTAAATCCAAAACACAGCATTATACCAGCTACTAGGAAGAAAATTAACGCTATCCCAGCTGAAACCAGGACACAACGTCCGCCCAGAAGTTGGTGGGGAGTC